>NC_141940.1:16486471-16786471 GCF_057802395.1 Ceratotherium simum simum
TCGTATGTCCCAGCTATTTTACCCCTAGGTTTATATCCAAGAGAAATTAAAACATATGTCCACCAAAAAAATAATGTTCATAGCAACATTATTCATAATAGCCAAAAAGTGGAAACAAACTAAACGTCATTCAACCGATGAATGGATAAATAAAACGTGGTATGTTCATACAATGGAATATTATTTGTCAATAAATAGGAATGAAGCACTGATACATGCTACAATATGGATAAACCTTGAAAACATGCTAAGTAAAAGTAACCAGTCACAAAAAACCACGTATTTATGGTTCCATTAGTATGAAATGTCCAGAATAGGCTAATCTATAGAGACAGAAAGTAGATAAGTAGTTGCCTAGGGCTGGGGGCTTGAAGGAAAATGGGGAGTGTCTGCTAATGTCTACAGGGTTTCCTTTTGGGGTGATGAAAATGTTCTAAAACTGATTGTGGTGATGATTACACAGTCCTATGAATATACTAAAAACCATTGAACTGTACACCTTAAATGGACGAATTGTCTGGTATGTGAATTATATCTGAACGAACCTGTTAAAATGTGATAGTATTCTTCCACTTTTACAGGTATTGAAGATTTATTTATTTTACAGACATTGATAGAGTACCTACCATATGCCATGCACTGTGCTAGGTGCCTTTGGAGCCAAGAGCTAAATTGTACACCGGTACTGTCTCCGAGAGCTTCAGTACAGTGCATGTGCATCAATGACTATAATGCATGGGAGAAAGTGAAGACTGAACCTGAAGAGGTACCAAAAATTATGATGAGGACAAGATCAGTTCTTAATGGAGGACGTACCATTTGGGGCATTGAAGGGTAGTGGGATTTTGACAGAGATAGTTCAGTGACAAAGGCATTCTAGCTGTGTGTGGGGGTGAGGGTGGGGCGGGGGTAGCAATGCACAGCAGAAACGGAAGTGAGATGCACCTTGTGTTTAGGAAATGTCAGTTACCCCAGTTGGCCTGGAGGTAAAAACTAGGGTGTAGTGATCCCCTAAGGCAGGACAGGTAGGTTAGGCCATATCCTGGAGGGCACTGAATGCCATGCTAGAGAGTTTGCACTTGCCCCACTGGGCAAGAGAGACACATAAAGGGTTTTGAGCAGGGGAGTTACATGATCAGAACTGCTTTAGACAGATACCCTTGCCCCCACCCTACCTCCACTCCCACCCTCACCTTTACCCTGAATCACACAGTGCCAACTACACATCTTGTCCTCAAGTGAGAGATCTGAGCAAATGAACTGGAGAGGTTCATGACTTGAAGACACCGGGCACAGCACAGAAGAGGCTGAAATGTCAGAACAATTGGGATTGCCAAAAGATCTTAAACCCTTCGTTCAGAAAACCAGTCACATGTAATACAGGGGAGATTCAGAACAGTATCAGGCTTCTCGAGAGCAACACTAGATGCTAGAAGGTAATTGAGAAATTTCATAAAAAATGTGAGGGAAAATAATATTCAACCTTGAATTCAATGCAAGAAATGCAAGGAATCAGAAACTTTCTCTCTCATGCATCTTTCTTAGAAACTGCTGGAGGATATGCTCCAGCAAAATGAAGGAATAAAACAGGGCTGGAGAAGAAATGGGATTCAGGAAACTGGATCCCACCTAGGAGAGTGGTGTGAAGTTTCAGGGATGACAACTGTGCAGCAGGCCTAAGGAGCAACTAGTCTAGACTGGTGCAGGAAGATGGGAAACCCTAGGAAGGTGATTTCTGAGCAAAAAAGAGAACTTGACAAGATATCTAATATTATGGAGAAGTTATAAAGAATTTAGAATATATGGATGCTAGAGAAGGTAAAAGAAAACAAAACAAAAGGTAATTAGAAGTTCCAGGAAAATATATATTACAGGAAAGAAAAAATAATCATATTATATTACTTGACTCCACAATAAATTATATTAACATAGTTGTATTAGTGTAAACATTTGTCTTATTTTAAAAAGTAATTACAATACAACTAAGTAGCATACGATTGTTAGATCTTCATCTATTTAGTGCTCTTCTAGCATAACAAGAAGTCAATAGATGATGTCTGAAACTGATGAGTCTAGAAATACCAATAAAATCATACTGTAAAGAAATGTGGTCATAATTACTAGAAGAAATAGCTAAAAGTATTTAAGTGGTTGCTTCTGTGGAGCAGAACTAGGGTGTGGTAAAAGGTGGGTAGGGGGATTGTGGTTTTTCATTATGTGATATTTGATTCTGAATTATTTGTTTTTTATGTTATTCATATATTATATTAATACATGTTTTTAATTATGCAACTATAAAAAAAAATCTAACTCTTGATGAGCTGTGAAGGTTAACCTGGGAAGGGCTGAAACTGAATTAGAAGGATAGTGCAATAGTCCTGACAAACAATAATAAGGGTCCAAACTAGGCTCATCAGGCAAACAAATGTTCGATTAGATTTATTCAATTCATGGTCATGGAGACCTTCTTCCATTAGGAGTCTCATGAGAATGTTACCTCCTTCAGAGTAGGGACCTTGCATATTTTGTTCACTGCTGTATCCCCAATGTCTAGCACAGTGCCTGGCACCTGTAGAAGCTCGATAAATATTTATCAAGTGAATAAATCTTGACACATTTTTGCAAGGCCAAATTGAATTCTTTCTGATTCCTAAGGTGATGTTTATCTATAAAATGAATGCTTCCTTCAATAGCAACAAAAAAATAACCACATCACTCTTGTCTCCCCTTTCCCAAGAAAAGACAGAATAGAGTGAGACCCACTTAATCTTATGGAAATGAGGGCGACAGCTCGCTTCAGGAGCACAGACAAGATCTGTAACACTGACGTGTGTATTCCCAGGTAAAAAGTTAGAGGGGGTGGTGGGTAGGGCTGGTTCTATTTGGACCTAAGAGCTTTAAGGTTTCCAAGATTCCATTCTCTTTATCTTTTGCAAATAGACCCTGAACAAATGCAGGGTTGAAAAACCATGATCTGGATATTTTCAAACAAGGTGTTTTAACATAATATTGTACAGAATCCCCACAGGCTTAGTTGGAATTTGAGAAAGCAATAGTTCAAGAGGCTAAGTGCCTGAGAAGTATTATATCAAGTTATACAACTGTATAAGCAGTGCCAAAGGAGTTCTGCTTCAATATGTTAGAAAATAAGAAAGAGATATTGGTTACCCTCTAGCTGAAAACAACTGAGTGTGTATTTAGTCTGCAAACCCACTTCCTGAATCCTCTTGGATCTCTGAAGATTTAACTTTTAAGCAGAAGTTCCAGTGGTAAAGGACACAAGCAAGGCTAGATTCTCTATAAACCCCACCATCTCAGCAATTGCTAGACGGGTTATAGACTAAATTAATTCATCCATGTGTAGTGGTTGAAAATCCCTAGGTATTTAAGTTTAGGGTTTTATTATCTGAGTATGACATGATATTGCATCTATAAAATAAAAAATGTCTGTTAACTGCATGAAGACAAGTTATCAAGGCAAGAAGCCAGATGCAGGACAGGAAGCCAAGAATCATGTTAGTGGCAGTGGGGTGCAAGGCGGGGACTGGACTTGGTTTCCACGCCTTCTTCCCCACTTGCCCTCATCAATTTCCCAATATCCCCAGCCAGGTCCACTCTACCATAACCCTCAGCAGCTGCCCCACCTCAAGAATACCTCCTTCAAAATTTGGGACCCTCCCAGTTTGTTCCAACTTGTAGCAGTTAACCCTGTTAATTCCTGTTAACCTCTGGAATTTCTAAGCTAGTCAATGTAGTTTGTATTACATGGTTTGGTTTCATTACTACTTTTGTAATATGAAAAAGATTTTTAATATTAAGCGTTGGGAGGTGCTCAAAAATGAGAGACTGTTTGTATTTTCACAGTGCACACAACGCATAAAATATGTCTCTCAACAATGCAGCTGCTAAGTAACACAAATAGTTTTCCAGTCTCCATAGTTTTCCATAAACATTTGCTTATGCACTTCTGCATGCCTATGATACCATTCAAAAGCTGTACTTAAGTCCTCCATGACTTAGGTGCATAACAGGAATAGAAAAGATCATTTCTCATTTATTCTTATTCCTTTTGCTATAGACTGAACGTTTGTGTCCCCTCCAAATTCATATGTTGAAATCCTAACCCCCAATGTGATGATATTAGGAGATGGGGCCTTTGGGAGGTAATTAGGTCATGGGAGTGGAGCCCTCATGAATGGGAGTAGTGCCCTTATAAAAGAGACTCCAGAGAGTTCCCTTGCCCACTTCCATCACGTGAGGACACAGCTAGAAGACAGCCATCCATGAACAAGGAAGAGGGCTTTCCTCAGACACCAGATCTGCCAATGCCTTGATCTTAGATTCTCAGCCTCTAGAACCATGAGAAATAAATGTCTGTTGCTCATAGGCCACCCAGTCTGTGGTAATTTGTTATAGCAGCCCGAACAGATAAGACACCCTTGGAATCAGCAGCCAACACCATTGCAATTATACACTAGACAGTTAAAAGCAAGCAGTGTTTACTCAGGAAGAGGTGACCGTGGTGTTTTGTCCTAAACGTGAAAGCTAAGGCTCTGTCATTCATCTGGTGTCAGGGCCTGTGCTGGGTACTGAGGATATGGAAGTGGACACTACAGACCTGTTTCCTGCCCTCATGGAACTCACAGTCTCGTAGGGACGGCCAGACCACAAGCAAGAAAACAAAGAGCATTTCAGGTTGTGAGTAGACCTATGATGGGAATAAACAGGGAGGCATGGTAAGAGTCAGGGGGTACTACTTTGGAGGGTCAACAGTTTGCATATGAATAAGACAGCCTTGCCTTGAGAAGTTTTCAGTCTAGTGAGGGAGGCAGACTAAAAACAAGTAGACAAAAAAATTAACCTAATTAGGGGTTATGATAAAAGAAACAAACAAAGGAACAAAGGATGGTCAGAAAAGGCCTCTCCCAGGAGGTGCTATTTCAGCTGAGGCCTCATGGATGAAAAGGAATTGGCCAAGCCCAGAGCTGGGGAAAGAACATTCCAAGCAGTGGGAACAGAAAATCAAAAGTCTCCAAGATGAGAAAAAGCTGGTCATTTCCAGAAAGGAGGCCAGTGTGGCCTAGTGAACAGAAGGCAGATTGGGAGGAAATGAGGTTGGAGAGACAGACAAGAGCCAGCTCCATCTCATGATCAGGGGTGGGATTCTTACTCTAAGTGCACTGAGAAAATGAAAAAGTTGCTTACGGTCTACGGTTCCTTGGCCTTCTGTTCCAGACTAACTCCTTCTCTGTGAACTTTCATTGGGCAGTTGGGTACAGGTTGTCAGTGAGAAACGTGAAATGTCTGAAAGCATAATAAATTAGCCTTGGCTTTAAAAATTTTACAGATATCCAACTGAATATTTGAATACAGTGGTTGTATGCAGACCTGTTCTTATAGATCATTATGGCCAAGTAACCTGGTAAACCAAATGGAGCTTGAGTCCATTCTCCCTTCACTTTCTCTAAAATGGTTAGAAGGGACGGTGTTTTCAACACCAAGTAATATTTGTTAGGTTCATACTGTCTTCCTCTGTTAATAAGTAACTAAGGTAGTAGTTTGGTCAGCCACATACTGCTACTTCCGAAGAGGATGTGACATTGGTCACATAAATCCATGTATTATAACAGGATAAAAAAATAATCAATTGATAAAGTTCATGACTATGGGAAAACATGGGTAGGAAAAAAAACGAAAGCAAAAGTAAAGTTAAAACAGGATCCTGAAATGCTCCAAGTGGATCACAAACCTAGATATGGGCTGCCTGGTGGACAAAGGAAAGAAGGAAGGAAGATCAAGTTCATATTGTCTAGAAGATAAGCCATAGTTTTGCTTAGGATAAGTGCAACTTTTCCTGGCATAGAAGCCTGAGAAAAATTTCTCTCATGGGTCCTATTAGATTGGAGACATTGTGCTCAAGTGTCTCTATGTCTTTTTTTTTTTAAGTAGCTTTATTGGGGTATCATTTACATTCCAATAAAATTCACCTTTTTTTTTATTGCAGTAACACTGGTTTATAACATTATGTAAATTTCAGGTGTACATCATTATACTTCTATTTCTACATAGATTACATCATATTCACCACCCAAAGACTAATTACAATCCATCACCACACACGTGTGCCTAATCATCCCTTTCACCCTCCTCCCTTCCTCCTCCCCTATGGTAACCACCAATCCAGTCTCTGTCTCCATGTGATTCTTTGTTGTTGTTTTTATCTTCTCCTTATGAATGAGATCATACGGTATTTGACTTTCTCCATCTCACGTATTTTGCTCAGCATAATACCCTCAATGTCCACCCATGTGTTCACAAATGGCTGGATTTCATCGTTTCTTATGGCTGAGTAGTATTCCATTGTGTATATATACCACATCTTCTTCATCCATTCGTCCCTTGATGGGCACTTAGGTTGCTTCCAAGTCTTGGCTATTGTGAATAATGCTGCAATGAACACAGGGGTGCATGTATCTTTATGCATGCGTGTTTTCATGTTCTTTGGATAAACACCCAGCAGTGGAACAGCTGGATCGTATGGTAGTTCTATTCTTAATTTTTTGAGGAATCTCCATACTGTTTTCCATAGTGGCTGCACCAGTTTGCACTCCCACCAGCAGTGTATGAATGTTCCTTTCTCTCCACATCCTCTCCAACAATGGTTGTTTCCTGTCTTGTTAATTACAGCCATTCTGACGGGAGTGAGGAGATATCACATTACAGTTTTGATTTGCATTTACCTGATAGTTAATGATGTTGAACATCTTTTCATGTGCCTGTTGGCCATCTGTATATCTTCTTTGGAGAAATGTCTGTTCAGGTCTTCTGTCCATTTTTTAATTGGGTCGTTAGTCTGACCAGGCAAGGGAAACAATAGAAAAAATAAACAAATGGGACTACATCAAACTAAAAAGCTTCTGCACAGCAAAGGAAACCATCAACAAAACGATAAGACAACCTAACAAGATATTTGCAAACCATATATATGATAAGGGATTAATATCCAAAATATATAAAGAACTCATACATCTCAACAACAAATTCACCCATTTTAAGTGTACAATTCCCTATGTCGCTATGTCTTCTTAAAGACTTCTACATAAGAACGCCTAAGGAGGTTTTGTAATCGGAGGACAGAATTATTATCTTTCCTTCAGATAAAGTGATTCATATGGGTAATCATACTTTTTCCTAGCAAACAGTTCTACAATTGTTAGTATATTGCTTCTAATTAATAATCTTAAATATTATAGTATTAGTTCCATTTTATAAGATGGAGAGCCTAAGGAGCAGGGAAGTCGAACAATTTAGCTGAAGTCAGACATTTAGCCAGGGCTTGACTTCAAAACTGGATTATTACACAAGCCATATTCTGATTTTATTTGCTTAATATGGGTTGATTTTCCCTGTTTACAGATGGCTACTCTTGTAGTGTGTTCATCACACTCAATTGAAGTCCGGAAATGTGAAAGGGCTCCAGGAATTCAAACACCCTTAAGGCCCCATTTCAGATTGCTAAACACAGATTAAGTGTGAGTAATACACTCCAGTTCTACAAATGAAGAAATAAGATGTCTGCTTCTTTATTTTTGGAGAAATATATGAAAAATTTACATTAAACCTTAAAAGAGTAAGTAGAACATTCCATCACGTTGGTCCATAAATCAGTTTCTCAGAACTTTGTTATTGTTGGTTAATGACTATGTGGCCCAACAGGAATGTATAGATAATTGCTCACAAGCAGAACATGAAATATGAAGATAGTATTGCAAAAGACCTTGCTATTTCCAGAATATATTAACAGAAGTATAACGCAGTCCAAAACATTTGTAAATTCATCCTCTTTGTTTATCCAGCCTTTTTGAACTCCTTGTAAAGTATCCTAAAGGGCCGAGCAAGGATTTGACCATCCTGGAGCCCACAGTCCTAGAGCAGGACATGTTTATGATCTCTCCAGACTCCAGCCAGCATAAACTAAGAGGTGGAGAGGGACAGGGAGGCCAAAAGGTGCTTGCTGGGATCATCCAAGGACCTAGCACAGTGCTGGGAATATAGGAGGTGCTCAGTAATTGGATTTTTACCTGAAGGCAATGGGGCGGGGAAACAGTTTTTTATTTTCTTATTATTTGTGCATAGAAAAAAACCTTTTTGTTGAGTATAAGTGTAGAGCTTGGTGAATTTTCACAAGCTGGCCACACCTGTGTAACCAGTTACTCATTTCCACTGGAGGATTTTTAACAAGGGAATGAGCAAAAATGGGTAAGACCTGCCCTCTGCACTGGAGGAAGGAATAGTGCAGTAGGGGAGACAGATGGCAAACAAAATGATTACATTATAATCCATGTGCTGAGTGCTCTGATAGAAGTATGTACATGGTACCTAAGGACATGGTGGAGAAAGTGGCCTACTTTACCTTGACTTAATGAAGTCCTCACAGAGGAAGGGACACTTGAGGTGGCTCTTAAAGGGTAAGAGCTTGCCAGGTGGAGAAGAGTGGAGACAGAACTTTGTATGTGAAAAGAACTGTATGGACAAAGGCAAGTTTGGGAGAACTATGAGAAGGACAGTGTGGCAGGAACACTGGGGGCATGAACATTCCTCTGTTGACCCTACAGCCTTCGCTGTCTGATATTTTTTTTTCCTTCCCTCTTCACAGCCCAACTTCTCCAAAGAATCATCTACAGTCATGTGCTGCATAACGATGTTTTGGTCGATGACAGCATATATGATGGTGGTCCCATAAGAGTAGTACCATAAAGCCTAGGTGTGTAGTAGGCCATACCATCTAGGTTTGTGTAAGTATACTCTACGATGTTTGCACAACGATGAAATCTCCTAACAACGCGTTTCTTAGAACATATCCCTATTGTTAAGCGACAGATAACTGTACTTACACTGCCTCTTCCTCCTCAGCTCCCATCCACTCCTCAACTCACTCCAATCTATCTTCCAGACTCTACGTTACTGAAACCACTCTTGCCGAGGCAGCCAAGTACCATGTTGGCAAATCAAAGGAACATTCTTCTGTTCATATATTATTTAGTTTCTCAGCAATGTCCAGAGGTCAGTCATTCTTTCTTAGGACAATCTCATTTCTTGGTTTCTGTGACATTCCACATCTTGGCTTTCTTCAAGCTTCTCCTTCAGTGTCTTTTGCTGGATCCCCCTCTTCCTTTACTCACACAAAGAGTAAATAAGATAATACACAAAATGTGCTTAGAATAGTTCCTGGTAAATAGTAAGCACTCAATAAATAGTATCTATTGTTATTTCTGGTCTTCTGGTGGCAACTTTTTCATTTTTCTAGTCCTGCTATCTATTTATTCTTAAGTTATCACCCAACTTCTAAGTTTTGTTATTCCTCAGGACTCATGCTTTACATACCATCCATATAATTCTGAATCACAAATTTCTATCTCTAGCCTTTCTTATCCACTGAGCCCTTTTTTTCACACAGCAACCAGAGTATTCTTTTTGAGACCTATATATCATCAAATTTACTGGTGAAATATTGAGTACTTTTGCCCTACGATTGGTAATAAGGCAAGGATGTCCACTCTTATCAATTTTATTCAACATCATATTGAAGGTCCTAGCCAGTGCAGTAAGTCAAGAAAAAAAAATAAAAGGCATACAAATTGGAAAGGAAGAAGTAAAACTTTTTATTCAGATAACATAATTGTGTATAGAAAAAAGTCTAAGGAATATACAAAAATTACTAGAGCTAATAAGCAAATTAAGCAAGGTCACAGGATGCAAGGTCAATATACAAAATTAATTGTATTTCTACACACTAGCAATGAAAAATTGGGAGATGAAAAATTAAAACATTATTATTTATGATAGCATCAAAAAAACTTCAAACACTCAGAAGAAATCTAATAAAAGACATTCAAGATTCTAGACTGAAAAATAAAACACATTGCTGAATGCGTAAAGATACATGCACCCCTCTGTTCATTGCAGCGTTATTCACAATAGCCAAGATGTGGAAGCAACCCAAATGCCCATCCAGGGAAGAATGGATAAAGAAGATGTGGTATTTATACACAATGGAATACTACTCAGGCATAAGAAATGATGAAATCCAGTCATTTGTGACAACATGGATGGACATTGAGGGTATTATGCAAAGTGAAATAAGTCAGAGGGAGAAGGTCAAATACCGTATGATCTCACTCATTAAGTAGTAGATAATAACAACAAACAAACACATAGAGACAGATATTGGATTGGTGGTTACCAGAGGGGAAGGGAGCAGGGAGGAGGGTGAAAGGGATAATTAGGCACATGTGTGCGGTGATGGATTGTAATTCATATTTAGGTAGTGAACATGAGAACATAATGTAATCTATGCAGAAATAGAAGTATAATGATGTACACTTGAAATTTATACAATGTTATAAACCAATGTTACCGCAATAAACAAAGCAAAACAAAAAAGAAAGAGGAAAAAAAAAACACATTGCTGGAAGAAATTAAAGAAGACCTAAATAAAAGGAAAGATACATCATGCTGATGGATTGAAAGAATCAATATTGTTAGGATGTCGGTTGTCCCCAGACTGATCTATGGATTTAACAGTCTCATTTATAATCCCAGCAGGTTTCTCTTGTAGAAATTAACAAGTTGATTCTAAAATTTACGTGAAAATGCAAAGAATCCAGCCAAAACAATCTTGAAAAAGAAAAGCTTTGGATGATGCACTCTAACTGAATTAATACTCTAAAGCTACTTGTGGTACTGGCATAAAGATAGACGAATACATCAATGGAACAGGATAGAGAGTGTAGATATATACATATAGGCTATAAATCAATATATATATTCAATTGATTTTCAGCAAAGGTGCAAAGGCAATTAAATGGGGAAATCATAGTCTTTTCAATAAATAGTACTGGGAATAGCTAGATATTATTATGGAAAAAAAATGCAACTTGACCCAATACCTCGCTGCTTACTTAAAGGGATGTGTCATGTACCTAAAAGCAGTTAGGTATAGTTAAAACTATAAAGCTTCTAGAAGAATACATAGGAGAATATTTTCATGACCTAAGGATAGGCAATAGTTTCTTAGACAAAACATGGAAAGCACTGACATAAAAGGAAAAAAAGATAAATGAAACTTCATCAAAATTAAAATTCTCACCTCATCAAAAGACAACGTTAAGAAAATGAAGTCAAGCCACAGACTGGGAAAAAATATTCACAATACATATAACTGACAAAGGACGAAAGACAAAAAACCCAATAGAAAATTGGGCAAAATACTTGAATAGACACTTTACAAAAGAAGATAGATGAAGGGCCAAAAAACACACGAAAGAGTTCTCAACATTATTAGTCATCAGGGAAATGCAAACTAAAACTGCAATGAAATGCCATGTCACACTCTCTAGAGTGGCTAAAATAGAAAACATTGACAGCATAAAATGCCAGCAAAGATGCAGAGCAATGGGAAACCTCACACTCTGCTGGTGGGAATATAAAATGATAAACCACTTTGGAAAACTGTTTAGCAGATCCTTATAAAGTTAAACATATATCTTCCCTATTACTTAACAATTCCAATCCTGGATATTTATCCAAAATAAATGTAAGCATATGTCCATAAAAAGACTCATATAAGAATGCCCATGGCAGCCTTATTCATAGAGTAAAAACTAGGGATGGAGGACCAAAACGTCCATACAACAAGAGGAGAAACAGCAAACTGTGGTAAATTAATACACTGGAATATTAATCACCAGGAAAAGGAACAAACTACTGATCCAGGCAACAACATGGATGAATCTCAAAAATATTATGTTGAACAAAAGAAGCCAGACGTAAGAGTATATACCGTATGATTTCACGTTTATGAAGTTCAAGAACAGACAAAACTCATCTGTAGGATAGAAATCAGATTGCTGGGTGATCTGATCATTCTGGCTGCTCTGTGGAGAATAGATCTGGGGGATTGGGAAGAGTAGGAGCAAAGTGACCAGTCAGAAGGTGTGTTGGTTATTCCACTTAACCTCTTGACCTCTTACCCCATTACATTCTCTGCCCCTCTCTGACTCTGAAGGATGACCCCTGTAGACAGCATCTCCAGGGCTCCTTTGCTGGCTGGTTTCTCGTTGAGTTTAGCCAATGGGAGGCACTGGCTGGAGATCAGAAGGTGGGAGAAGAGAGATCAGGGTACTCATTACCACTCTCCCTGCTCCATTTCCTTCCTTCCTCAACCAGGTCCTGGCTATGGCTGTCTTCCTGCAGCGCCTTGTGCTTGTTCCTGGGGCTTCACCATCTTTTGGTTGTTCTCTGAAGCCTGGCCACACCTTGGTTAATAGTCTATAGTTAATGGTTTATAGATAATATTTTATAGTAATAATATATAATATAGAGTAATAATATATAGTAATAATATATAATGGTTTATAGTTAATGGTCATTAGACTCTCTTTGTTTAATCTCTTTTGAGTGTGCCTTCTGTTTCTTGCTGGTGCCCTGAATGGCACAGGTGGCTGTTGCAGGCAAAAAGATGCTGATGGCTTGGGCTACAGTAGTAGTGTTGGAGGTGGTGAGAAGAGGGCCGCTTTGAGATAGTATATTTTGGAGGTAGAAACCATAGGACGTCCTTATGGATCGGATGTGGAGGGTGGGAGAAAGAGAGGAATGGAAGGCAATCTCTAGGATTTGGGCTTCAGTGATTTGTGGTGTTGTTTACTGAGGCGGGAAAGTCTGAGGGAGATGTAGGTTTGTAGAGGTAGAGATGGGGGAATTAAGAATTTGTTGTCTGCCGTGATAAATATTGGGTTGTTGATTGGATATCTGAATGGAGATGTCATGTAGGCATGTAGACACATGAGTCTGCAGCTCAGTAGAGATGTTGGCTAGAGATAGAAATTTAGGAGCTATCATTATGTTGGAGTATTTAAAGTCAAGGGGCAGGATGCGATGGCTTAGGGAGAGCGTGTGATGGGGAATCCCAATTGTGTGAGTTGTGATGGGAGGCAGGACCCCCATTCCACTGAGCAAATTGAAAATGCCAGACACTCCCGTCCCTGACGCCTTGCAGCCTGGACAGCGGCATGTGACTTAGGCTCAGCTAACCTAGGACTCCTGTCCAGGACTTTGAATCTGGAGCCAGGGTTGCAAAGAAGCAATGGACGGTTCTGAATTCGTTCTGTTGGCAGCAGCTGCGGCATCCAGTGGGTCATTGGCAGTGGTTGGTGGTGACAGTGTCGGCATTCAGTGTCCAGTGAAGATGGCAGAGGCACTTAACCAGTCTGTTCCTGTGGTGTGATCTTGGCTGGGACTCTGACCCCTGAGCTTCCCTCAGTCTCAGACCGTTTCCAAGCCTGGTTCATAGGCCTTCCCATCAATTCTCTTTGCTACCTGATTTCCTGCCAGTGAATTACTTTTCTCCTTAGGTTAACCAGAGTTGGTTCCTGTTGATTGCCACTAACAACCCTTTTAGCACAATGCCTTGAACTTGGTAGGCATTCAACAAATATTTGCTGAAAAATTAGTGTCTGAATAAGTTTCCTCGTAACTTGAAATTACTCAGTAAGGATTCCCATGCTTTTCCACCATGGTTGCTGTGGTCTAACGGCGGGTACTCTTTTTTCTTAAATGACAGTTTTCCTTGGAGTTTTTGAAGGGCAGAGAAACAAGAGGTCAGCAGCTGAAGTAACTGTCATCCTAATCTAAGAGGAATAAACATATTGACTCATGGGTGTAGTCAGTTTCTTTCTAAAAGTGGCATATGGGAATTATTATTCATGGGGAAGGTTTCTTCTCTGGATCCTCCACATTTGACGATGCTCCACACCAACCCACCCACCATTCCCCGTATTTTAAACAACAGTTATAGAAACCCACGTACTCCTGATTTTAAGATATGTATCCACGATGAAAGCAAGGATATCTTTTGTCCTTTGCAACTAGAATAAAGAGACCACATTTTACTTTTCAAAACTTCTCAAGGTAATTCAATTCCTCCCTCCCCTCCAGTGCTTTTAAATGAAAGTCAACTGTTGTCTTTGAAGAGACTTAAAGAAATTATTGAAACAGCTGGAGTCAAAATCTGCTTTGGCAAAAACAAAAAAATATGTGGAATTATCCTCCACTGTTCTATTTTACATTTTATTGATTTTGAGCTGCATAAGGGGCCATCTGCTGGGACTCCTGAAAAGAAACCAACTTTCTGTCTACAGATAGCTCCAAACCCGAAGAGCAAGCCAGCTCCTCAGCTGTGGTGTGAACCCAGTCCAGGACAGTGCACCGTCAGCTGGAGTTCTAGTTGACAAAAAAATGGAGATGTCAGCAGATGGAGAAAAAAGTTAATTTAAAAAGGATCACTACATTTGATGCTAAATCCTATCAGTTTCACCTTAATACTCTTTCATATCTATACCCTCTTTTCCATCTGCATTTAGTCTTGGCCAATGTTTCTTCAATTTTAATATGGAGCCCAATCACCTGCGGCTCTTGTTATAATGCAGATTTCAATTCAGCAGGTGTGTAGTGGAGCCTGAGATTCTGCATGTGTGATGCACGTACTGTTAGTTTTGGACCATACTTTGAGTAGCCAGGGTCTAGGCCGCCATAACATGTCTTAACTGGATATTTACGGCAGCTTTCTAACTGATCTCCTGCCTCTAGGCTTGATCTTACTTTCAACTGATTCTTCATAGAGAAGACAGAAATGATCGGTTTAGAAGCTAATCCTGGATCTGTAATTCTCCTCACCTCTCTCCACTTAAATTCCCCAATGGTTCCCGTTGTTACGAGCATACAATCCAGACCCCTTACTGTGGCACCAAAGGTCTCTGTGCCTATGAGCTTCCAAATACGACTTCCCTCTATACACACCCTGCCCTCCAGCCCGCCCACTGCTGTGCTCTCTCACAGCTCAATGTCTTTGCAAGTCTTCTTCATACTTCTTCAATTGGGCCAACTCCCCTCTGTCTGCCTGGTGAACAACTCTCTGGTAAACCTTTTCTTTCCTGCCACAGCTCCTGCCTCCTTCACAGAGGGAGGACCTCTTCCTATGTGTTCCCACAGTACCCTGAAAATATCTCTACCACCAATATTATCAACAGCATTTTAATTGTTTATATGATTATTCCCTAGTACTAAATCGTGGGCTCCTTGAAAGCAGACTTCCTTCCATCCTTTATTTTTTCCTTCTTTCCTTCCTCCCTTCCTTCCTCTCTCCCTCCTCTCCGTTCTTCCTTTCCTCTCTCTCTCCCTCCCTCCTTCCATCCTTCCTTCCTTCTCTCCCTCATTTATTCCTTTCTGTCACACTGAACTATCTGAAATTTCTGAAATCTCTGGTCTATAGGACTTTGCAACACTGTTTTATCTCCCTGGAACATCCTTTCCCCACCTTCTAGATCTGGAAACTCCTATTTATTCTGCAGGATTCAGTTGAGATGTTATTTTCTCCAAGAAACTTCCATTAATAATTTTACCCCCACTCCACTCCCCAGCCAGTCTAGGGACCCCCACAACATCCCATACAAACCGACCATAGTGCTCATTACATTGCGTTGTAATTAAATGTTTACTTCTCTACGCAGCTAGACTATGTACTCATGCATTCATTCAATAAATATTGAGCATCTACTGTTCTAGGCACCAGGGGTCCAGCAGTTCACAAAAGAGACAAATCTTTGCTCCTGCTTCCTTGGAGCTTACATTCTGATAGAGGAAGATATATAATACACAAATACATATGTCAGGTGGGGACAAAGCCTTTAAGTAAAAATAAAGCAGGTCAAGGTGATAGAAAGGAATGCGGAGGTGTGCCGTTTGGGTGGTGAGGAAAGACCTCTTGGATAAGTTGGTACATTTGGGCAGAGACCTGAATGAAGAAAGGGAGAAAGTCGTGTAGATATTTGGGAGTGTTCTAAACAGAGGGAAAGCCTTGAGAATGGAGCGTGATGGCCATTTTTGAGGAACAGCACAGAAGCCAGAGTGGCTGCAACAGCACGAGTAAGGAGAGTGGTGAGAGGCATTGCTGAGCCTTAGAGCAGGACCACCAACAAAAATAAAGAAGATCACCGACTCGGGAAGACAGGGAGCTTTGCATATGTTCAACACCCAACATAGAATAAGTTTCCTGAGTATCAAGAGCTGTTGTTTATTGCACCCCTACCACGGGCTCATTATCTTTAATGCTCATGATAATCCTGCCAGGAAGGTGGTGTTAACCCAATTCTACACATGAAGCAATCGAGGCTGAGTGATTCGTCGAAGGTCACTCAGCTAGTAGGTAGAACAGGAAGGACTGGGACCTGGGTCTGTCTGACTGCAAAGCCTGTGCCGTTTCTGCTACATTTCATGATGTATCCCTGTAGTTAAAAAAACGGTATTGAATAATGCCAAAGCATTTTTGGGGGGATGAAATGAAACATTCTCATAGCTTGAATGGTAAAAAAAAAAAAAAAAAAAGTTCATAGCATACAGTTTAAAACTTAAAAGTACTACAAATATCAACAATGTAATGCCGTGGTGTTCTAAGCAGGACGTGGACTCTAGCGAATGCACGTTCTGAACGAGAAGTGATAGTGGTGTGTTCGTTTCCGACGGCTGCTGTAACAAATGACCACAAACTTGGTGGCTTAAAACAACAGAAATTTATTCTGTTCTGGAGGCCAGAAGTCCAATATCAAGGTATCAGGTGGGGCCAAAGCCTCTAGGGGAGAATCTTTCCTTGCCTCCTCCAGCTTCTGGTGTCTTCAGACTTTCCTTGGCTTGTGGCTGCATCACTCCAGTCTCTGCCTCTGTCTTCACACAGCTTTCTCCTCTTCTCCCTGTATCTGCGTCTTCTCATTTGTCTTATATAAGGACACTTGTTACTAGATTTAAGGCCCACCTGGATAATCCAGGATGACCTTATCCTGGGACCCTTAACTTAATTACATCTGCAAAGACCCTTTTTCCAAATAAGGTCACACTCATAGGTTCTAAAAGTTAGAGGGTAGACATATCTTTTGAGGGGCCACCATTCAACCCACTACAGTTGGTGACATGACATTAAGAGATTCATTGTCCTCCCATGACCATCCCAACCACATTTGGGTCCCCACACTTCTCCTGAATCCTAGTCGTTCTCAAGCGTCTCAGACCCTACAGAGGAGAAATAGAAACAAAGTCACATTAGGTGTGTATAAATTCTTGCAGTAAAGTATTATAAAGTATATCCAACACGTTTGAATTTAGACAACTGGGTGTTTGCTCTCATTCCAGACAACCACTGGGGTGATACTCAAAATATTTAACAACTGACCTGGTACAGGTACCAACCCATCAAAATGGACACTGCAGCCCATCAGGAAGGTGCCCACCATAATCAACAGGCACTTCTATGCTGGTGTCTATTGGCAGAAGAGCAGTAGTAACTAATTACTAATCCCTCACATTCGGGGAGTCTCTTTGTTTTCAGAGTTTTTTCATATTATTTGTACTATTTGGTTTCTACAATGACTCTGTGAGCATAGCAGAGCATGTTATCTCGCAAATGAGCAAAGAAAATCAGAGAAGTTAGCTGACTTGCCTGAGATCACCCAACTGTGTGTCAGATGTGGGCTTAGAAGCCTTTTGATTCTTGGCCAGGACCCATTCCACTTCACCAGGCTGGGTCTGTGAGGGTAGACTTAGTTTACTTTGCAATGAATATAACATCTATGGAAGATTATGGGTGGACATCTCTTCAGGAGGCTGGATGGAGGAGCCAGGCCAGTAGTCAAAATCCAAAATGCCTTTAGGAGCTGGCAGGTAAACTAAGAGTGCAACTGCCTGGGGGTGAAATGGAGAGTGTGATGGAGCCTGTGTTGGTCTGGAAAGCATATATCTTGCCTAAAAGTGTTTAAAATCAAAATTTTTTATAACACTGAGCTATCTAAACAAAACACATCTGCTGGCCTTATTCAGCCCACAGGACACCTATGTGCACCCTTTGACACTCCATCTCAATGACAGATGACAAAACTGAGATTCAGAGAGGCCAAGTTATTCATCCAAAGTCAAACAGCTTGTTACTGACAGCTGAGATTAGAAGTGAGCTCTGCTCACTCTCTGCCCAGTCCTCTTCCCATCCTTATCCCCAGGCTGCACTTGCCCCTACAGTGCCCTGATAGGCCTACCACCCCAGGACTGTGGCTCATAATCCAGGCTTTCACTAGCCCTGTGGTGCCATATTCCTTTGCTTCTCCTAATCAAAATTCCCCAAACCTTCTCCCTGTACCCTACAGCCCTACTCCATGTTTCACCTAACGTGAAAAAGGAATTCATGCTAAGGTGGCAATGAGAGGCAACGGCTTAGTGTGAATTAATACAGTCAGTTAGGTCGGTTGGTTATGCCAAGTCAAGGATTAAATCCCTTCATTGCAAAGTCATTAAGGAAGGCAATATAACATAACATCATGGCTAAGAGTTTGGGATCTCCAGTTATGGAGACCTGGGTTCTAATCCTAGCTGTGTGACTTTGGAAAAGTTTTATCCTCTCTGTGCCTTAGTTTCATTCTCTGAAAAATGGTTATAGTACTAGTTTCTACTTCATAGCGCTACTGTGAGGATTAGAGAGAGTATACACAAAATTCTTAGCACAGCGTCTGGCATATAGTAATTCATCATAAATGACAGACTCTGAAAAAAATCTCTGATGATAAAAAAGATACATCCCATTGTGAGCATTCCTTGGCAATCTGGACTGCTTCTGTGCTCCAGATCTGACTTGGGTTCAGAGAAGAGAAGAGTGAGAAGGGAGAAAAAATCTCCTAGGTCAAAAGGTGTTCCCATATGTTAATGTATATAGCCACCATCACCAGATTATTTTTATGTAAACAAGAGCTCTTTCATATATTTTATCTGTAAATGGGGGTTACTTGGCAGGGCTATTTTGTGGTGGACCAGGAATGTATTCATAGAAATGAAATAATGATGGAATAGACAAATTGGAACCAATACGTAGAATTGGGGGTGTCAGCCCGGAAAGTGTAAGAGGCCAGAGATAGAGTGGGAATAAAGCACAAGTGAAAGAAAACAGGGAGCAGACTCTTTACCCCCTTGCTCAACATTTCTTATCAGTAACTGGAAAAAAGACTAGAGGGCAGATTAATTGAATTTGGAAGTGGAATATAGCTTGGAATGGATGGTTAAATACCTTGTGTGACACAATTGAGTTTCAAAAACACCCAGAGAGAAATCTGACTTCCTGGTCCAAGCAAGATGAAGAGCTCCTCTTACAAATGAAAAACCCTGGCCATAACAGAAGCCTGCAACCTGGAACCACCAACAGGCACAGACAAAAAAAAAAGCTCCAAGAAGGGGCCTGCTCTCCCTACCCAAAGGACCAGAAAAATGGTGGCCTAACAGAACAGAAAGCCTTTTTGACAACACCTGCCCTATTACAGCCTAGTAGCAGTCTGTGTGTCTATCCCTCCACCAGGACCACACTGTCTTGATCACCATAGCTATATAGTAAGTCTTATATTGGGTAGAATGATCCCTCCCACTTCTTCTTTTTCAAAATTATTTTAGGCTCTTCTAAGTTCTTGCCTTTCCATTTCATTTTGAGTGGCCACTTATATTATCGATTTGAGACATTTCCTCTTTTCTGATGTATGAATTTAGTGCTATAAATTTCCCTTCAGCACTGCTGCAGTTGTGTCCCACAAATTTTGATGTGTTGTACTTTCATTGTCATTTTGTTCAATGTATTATTTGATTTCCCTTGAGCCCCCTTCTTTGACCCATGGATTATTTAAAAATGTGTTGCTTAGTTTCCAGGCGTTTGGAGATTTTCTTCTTATCTTTGTGTTAGTTTCTAGTTTCTAGTTGGCTTGTAGTTTGATTCCATTGTGGCTGGAGAACACACTCTGTATGATTTGAATTATGTTAAATTTGTTGAGGTTTGTTTTATGGCCAAAGATAGAGTTTATCTTGGTGAATGGGTACTTGAAAAGAATGTGTATTCTACTGTTATTCTGTGAAGTGTTCTAAAAATGTCAATTAGATACTGTTGGTTAATGGTTTTGTTGAGTTCTTCTATATCCTTGCTGACTTTCTGTCTAATTGTTCTATCAATTGCTGAGAGTAGGGTGTTGAAGTCCCCAACTATAGTTATGGATTTTCTATTTCTCCTTTCAGCTCTATCAGATTTTGTTTCATGTGTTTTCAAGCTCTGTTGTTTGAGGAATACACATTTAGGATCACTGTGTCTTCTTAGTGGATTGATCCTCCTATCATTATGTAATTTCTCTCTTTTACCTGGTAAGTTTTTGGTTTTGGTCTGAAGTCTTCTCTATATGATATTAATATAGTCACTCCTACTTTTTAAAAATTAATGAGTGTACAATATATCTTTTTCTATCCTTTTACTTTCAGTCTGCTTATATTGTTATGTTTGAAGTGAGTTTCTTGTAGAGAGCATGTAGTTGGGTTATGCTTTTTAATTCACTCTTCCATTCTCCTTCTTTTAATTGATATATTTAGACCATTTACATTTAATATAATCATTGATATGTTAGGATGTAAGTCTGACATTTTATTATTTGTTTTCTCTTTGTCCTCTCTGTATCTTTTTTCCTACGTTCCTGTGGATCACTTGAACATTTTTGAGAATTGCATTTTGATTTATCTGTATTTGAAAAATGAAAAGGATAAAGTAGCCTACCAACATTCTCTTTACGATGACATATGAATTCTCTAAGATAAGAAAGGATGGCTTTCTCTACCATGCTCCTGACTTCCTCCTGAGCCATCCCTGACAGAATCATTAACATCCATATTTCTATCAACAGTCTATCCAAGCCAATGTAGGATTTTTCTATTGTGCTTTTCAAAATTCTTCCAGCCTCTACCCATTACCCAATTCCAAAGTCACTTCCACATATTTAGGTATTTGTTATTGTAGCACTATCCCGGTGCAAAAATTTGTATCAGTTAGGGTTCAACCAGAGAAACAGAACCATTATGAAATATATGTTGAGATATATTGCAAGAAATTAGTTTATGAGATTGTGGGGGCTGGCTAGATAAGTCTGAAATCCACAGGGTAGACCAACAGGAAGGGCAGTCTGAAACTCTCCATCATGAGCCAAAGCTGCTGTCCACAGGCAGCATATCTTCTTCTTCAGGGAAGCCTCAGCTCTGCTTTTTGACATTTCACTTGATTGAATCAGGTCCACCTGGATTATCTAGGATACTGTCCCTTCCTTAAAATCAACTGATTATAGACTTTCATCATATCTATAAAATACTTTCATAGTAACACCTAGATTATTGTTTGATTGACTAACTGGGGACTGTAGCCTAGCCAAGGACACATAAAACTGACCATCACAGAGTTTAAATTGCCACAATCACCTTTTAAAACTGTTTAACAGTGTATACTAAAGCTAAACATACATATACTCTATGACTCAGCAAATATCCTTCTGGGTTTAGACCTAATATAAATCCATGTATCCACCAAAAGTCATATACAAGAATGTTCATAACATCATTATTTGTATTATCCTGAAATTGGAAACAACCCAAATTTCCTTCAACAGGAGAATGGATAAACAAATTGTGGTATATCCATTCAGTGGACTACTACTTAGCAACGCAAAACAACCACCTAGTGCTATATGCAACAGGATAGATCAATCTCAAAGACATAATGGATGAGAAAACAGTATGAGTGAATCTCAAAGACATAATGATGAGTGAAAAAAGCCATTCACAAACAAGTACATCCTGTATGATTTCATCTATATGAAATTCAAAAACAGGCAAAACTAACCTATGGTGTTAGAAATCAGGATAGTAGTTACATTGGTGTGGAGAGGCACAAGGGAGCCTTCTGGATGCTGGTAATGTTCTATTTCTTAATCTGAGTAGTGGTTACAGGGATGTATGTCTGTGTGTGTGTGTGTGCGTGCATGTGTGTGTGCGTGAAGATCAAGCTGTACATTTAAGACCTATGCACTTAAGTTATACCCTAGTAAAAAATATTTTTAAATAATAAAAAGATCCAGGCAGGCTAGAAGAATGAGTTGGAACCAACAAGATGACCTTTAAGGTCTAACAATTTTAAAGTAGAGCATGAGGAAGACTTGATTTGGCAGCATGGAGAAAGACTTGGGGGCTTCAGTTGACCACAAGTTCTGTATGAGTCAGCCACATGATGTGGCAATTTTAAAAGTGCATGTAATTTAAGCTGCTTTAGCAGATGCGAAGTCTCTATTTCCTCTTGTTGATTCAAGCCCATCGTTTTCAAATCTCTTTGGATCTTAATTCTGTCATGTAAGACAGAATGGAGTTGTAGAAAGGACTCTTAACTAGGAAAATAAAGCCTTGGAACTATCTAACTAAAAGAACAATCTTTAACGTTGAGCAAAAGTGCAGTGAGTTTTTTTATTTTATTTTTTATTTTTTTAATAATTTTATTTATTTATTTATTTTTACCCCAAAGCCCCAGTAGATAGTTGTATGTCATAGCTGCACATCCTTCTAGTTGCTGTATGTGGGACGCGGCCTCAGCATGGCCGGAGAAGCAGTGCGTCGGTGCGCGCCCAGGATCTGAGCCCGGGCTGCCAGCAGTGGAGCGCGTGCACTTAACCGCTAAGCCACGGGGCCGGCCCAGTTTTTTTCTTTATAACTGAACTTAGATTTAGAGATCAGGTGCAACACTCTTTGAAAGTTATTGGTAAATTTAAGAGGATTCGGAGGCCAAGAGTTAGGATGGTAATGAGAAGTAACCCTGCCATATATGGAGGAGCTCGAGACAAACAACTAAGGAGGGACATGGAAGGTTTTTTTTATTTTCAATATCGGAAGGGCTGGCATATGGAAGAGGGTGTATCTGTTCACTCATGAGGGCAGAGCTAAACCTGCAGGTAGGTGTGATGGTGAAGCTGACTTGGCTTCTGTATCAGGAAGGAACCTCCTAATGCCCAGGGCCCTGCAAAAGAAAGAAAGCTGGCTGTCACGGAAGAGTTTAAGCAGTTGCTGAATGACCAGAGGCTGGATAGTGCTCAGAGGACTCCTGCTGCCTAGTGCCTCTTTCCAGATGTGAAGAAGCAAAGAACATCACCAAAGAGAAGGAAGGTGGAATCTCAAAGATAATGAGAAAGGAAACATGCTAATATCTATGTTCAAACATTACTATCCATTTGCAATCTTTTAAAAGTGGTCAGTGGAGATGCCTGTAAAGGTAAAGCATCAAACATTTTAAACTAGAAATGGACCAGAAATAGAAGGTAAGGTTGTTGTAACTTCCCCAAGGCACCTCTGCAAAATGGAGCTAATGTTAATCCTCAACGTTATGTTTTCAGAAGAGACCAGTTTCAAATGCTATCTAGACTCTCCAGTCCATTTATGCAGCCACCCATTTCAAAATCTTGCCTCTGTCAAGCAGCGTAGAAAACAGCTTATTATGACCCTTTTAAAAACACCCTCTTCAATCACACTCTCCTTGCCCCTCCAGCTACATGGAAAACCCACCAGATCTTTATGCTCATGATAAAGTGATTTTGCTTTAACTGTACTTAATTTAGTAGAGTTGGCATCAAATATAAAAGATCATGCCAGCCAGTGTTGGTCAATCTGACCCTGTCTGGAATGCAATGCTTATTTTATTATATGGCTGCAAAAATATTGTCATAAATATCTATGACTATCTATAAAGTATACAAAGTTATTAAAACACATTCTCTTACTGAGGCAGTGCAAAAATTACGTAAACAAATAAAGCTAGAAGCAAGAATATTTAATTTGCTTAAATAACACTAAGGAAGCCACTGAAGCAAAGCTTCTGATGGGCTGGCAGGAAGCAGGGAGATAATTTTGGTGATGATATGACATGATAAATTGCCTCTGCTGTACACAATTTTCACTCCAGAAAATAATTCATCTCCGACTTCCATCACATTGTTCTTTCCCATTGATGCGTATGTCAGTTCCGTCATCTCTGGTGTCTGAGCAGAACCAAGTTTGTTCTTTGTGGCTGTAGCTTCAAAGATGCAAAACCTTGAAAGAAAAATAAACCCACAAAGCACAGCCTGCTTTTGGACAACTTCTAAAATGTCAATGTCATTATCTGGGTCCCATTTACATGTTTGTATTGAGAGTCCAGAGATACCCATAGAATAATATTCTTTTGAGACAAGGCACCTTGAGAGGAGGCAAGAGCATCCACAATGTGACCCTATGGAATCTTGATTTGGAGTTCTAGCACTTACCAGATGTGTGTGTTTGAGCAATTCACTTAACTCTTCAGTTTCCTCATCTGCAAAATATGGATATAATACAACCTCCTAGAATTTTTATGAAAACTAGATGATATCATGAATGTAAGCTGTCTAGCCGCATAGTTTGTGTCTGTTAATTGGTAGCTGGCATTATTATTCAGTCATTTAACAAATATTTATTGAGCACCTATTTGCGAAGCACTGTTCTAAGTGCTGGGAATACAGCAGTGAATAAAGAAACCCAAATCCCTTCACTAATAGATCTTAAATATACCAAAGGGAAACAAACAGTAAACAAAATAAACAAGTAAAACGTAGTTTGTCAGCTAGCGATAATTGCTATGGAGAAAAATGTAGCAGGGCAGGAGCACAGGGAGTGCTGGGATTGAGTGTGGGGTTTCAGGTTTTGATGGGGTGGTTGCCTAAGATGATGGCATGTAAGCAAAGACCTGAAGGAAGTGAATAGGTGAGCCATGAGCCATGAGGACATCTGGTGGAAGTATGTTTCAGGCAGAGGGAATAGCAGTGCAAAAGCCCGGAAACAGAAGCATGTGTGGGGTATTCAGAACAGCAGGGAGGCCAGTGTAGAGCGGTATGAACGACACGGTGAGTAGTAGGAAACGAAGTCAGAGGAGTAATGGGGGCCAGATAATGTAAGGCCTTGTAGTGCCTGGTGTGTAGCAGGTGCTATCTATGTAATAGGTATTATTATTATATAATGCCATCATCATTATCAGACAAATATTTAAAGAATCATCCTTTTCTGGGATGAAAATCATAGAAGGCACAAGGGTGGTAGTAGGGAGATTATTGAAAAAATCATATGAGAGATGACGGTGGCTTGGACAAGAGTAACTGTAGTGGAGATTGTGAAACATGGTCAGATTCTGGATATATTTTGAAGTTAGAGCCAACAGGATTTCCTGACTTAGTAAATGCAGGCTATGAGTGAAAGAGAGGAGTCAAAGATGACTGCAAGTTTTTGGTGCCTGAGCAACTGGAATGGGATTGTCATAATGTGAGATGAAGACTACACAGGTGGAGCAGATTCTAGGAGATCAGCAGCTTGTTTTGACCACGTTAAGTTTGAGATGTCTATTAGACATCCATGTGGATAGGTTAAGTAAGAAGTTGGTTATCCAAGTCTTCATTTCAGAGGAGAGGTCCATGCTGGTGTTATCAGTGTATGAATTGTATTTAAAGCCATGGAACTGGATGAGATCACCAAGGAGTAAGGACAGATAAAGAGGAAGAGGAACTGAATCCTGGAGCACTCCAATGTTAAGAAATCAGGGAGAAGGATAGGCAAATCCATAGAGACAGAAAGTAGATTCAGGGTTGTCAGGGGCTGAAGGTGGGGATAGAGAGTGACTGTTAATGGACAAGGGGTTACTTTTTTGAGGTGATGAAAATGTTCTGGGATTAGATCATTGTGATGATTGCCAACTCTGAGTATACTAAAAACCACTTTATTGTACACTATAAAAGGATAAATTTTATGGCATGTGAATTATATCTCAATTTAAAAAAAGAGGTCAGAGAGAAGAGGAAGAATCAACAAAGGAGACTGAGGAGCGGTCAGTGAGGTGGGAAGAAAACCAGGAGAGAGAATTGTCTAGGAAGGAAAGAGAGAAAAAAATTGTTTCAATAAAAGAGTGTCAAATGCTGCTGAGGGGCTGGCCCCGTGGCTTAGCGGTTAAGTGCGCGTGCTCCACTACTGGCGGCCCGGGTTCGTATCCCGGGTGCGCACCAACGCACCACATCTCCAGCCATGCTGAGGCCGCGTCCCACATACAGCAACTAGAATGATGTGCAACTATGACATACAATTATCTACTGGGGCTTTGGGGGCAAAAAAGGAGGAGGATTGGCAATAGATGTTAGCTCAGAGCCGGTCTTCCTCAGCAAAAAGAGGAGGATTAGCATGGATGTTAGCTCAGGGCTGATCTTCCTCACAAAAAAAAAAAAAATGCTGCTGAGACTTAACCTAGGCTGAGGCTATGTCATTGGATTTAGCATCATGAAGATCATTGATGACATTGACAAGAGCCATTTAGGTGGAATGGTGGGGGTGAAAGTTCGACTGGAGTATGATGGGGAAAAAAACTCCTTGGTCACTGTTGGAGGATGCCAGGGAGCCAACTCATTATTTTGAAAACTGGTAAATAGGGGGAAAGAATCAAGCATCCCTCTTGCCTTTCTATAGAAATGATAACACTATAAAACCATATGGTCGATTAGGGGATGTTTCTCTTTATAGAAGTATTTCCAGCTAATAGATGTAGATGGTATGCTAGAATTCTAATATCACCACTTTGCAATCCTCAGTCTATGCATTAGATTAGCAATATTTGCAATAGCTGCTAACATCACACAAAGAGACATTATCACATTTCCGTACCTGCTAATGGAAACACACACCACCATCAATGAAGTGGTCTTGCTAAAAAAATATCAAACCAAATATGATTAAGTCTTTAGCTTCAACCACCAATGTATAGAAAATATAGGAGACAGAGGAGCATGTTAAATGAAACTACAGGGATGCAGTCAGTAAACTAAAGAAAGTGGGGAATTCTACAGGATAAACAATCAGTTTTTTTTCCAAAAAATAAATTTTAAGGACAAAAAAGAGATGGAGGGAACAAAATCAAGAACTAAATGAATGGAGAGATATTCCATGTTAATGGATAAGAAAACTCAATATTGTCAAGATGTCACTTCCTTCCAACTTGATCTAGATTCAATACAATTCCAATCAAAATCTCAGCAAGTTATTTTGTGGATGTTAACAAACTGATTCTAAAGTTTATATGGACAGGTGAAAGACCCAGAATAGCTAATATTGAAGAACAAAGTTGGAGGACTGACACTACCCTACTTCAAGACTTAGTATAAAGCTACAGTACTCAAGACAGTGTGGTATTGGAAAAAAATAGACAAGTAGAACAATGTGTCAGAATAGAGAGCCAAGAAATAGACCCACCTAAATATAGTCAACTGATCTTTGACAAAGGAACAAAGACAATACAATGGAGCAGATATAGTCTTTTCAACAAATGGTGCTGGAACAATTGGCCATCAACATGCAAAAAAAATGAATCTAGACACAGACTTTACACCTTTCATAAAAATTAACTCAGAATGGATCATAGATCTAAATATAAAATGTCTAACTATAAAACTCCTAGAAGATAACATAGGAGAAAACCTAGATGACCTTGGATACGGCCTTGACTTTGTAGACACAACACCAAAGTCATGATCCATGAAAGAAATAATGAATAAGCTAGACTTTATTAAAGTTAAGAACTTCTGCTCTGCAAAAGTCAAATGTCAAAAGAATGAGAAGACAAGCCACAGATTGGGAGAAAATACTTGCAAAAGACACATCTGATAAAGGACTGTTATCCAAAATATACAAAGAACGCTTAAAGCTCAACAGTAAGAAAACAAACAACCTAATTAAAAAATGGGCCGAAGACCTTCACAGACACCTCACCAAAGAAGACACACAGATGGCCAATAAGCATATGAAAAGATCCTCCACATCATATGTCATCAGGGAAATGAAAATTAAAACAACGAGATCTCACTACACGCTTATTAGAAAGTCCAAAATCTGGAATACTGACAACACCAAATGCCGGCGACGACGTGAAGCAGCAGGGACTCTCATTCATTGCTGGTGGGAATATAAAATGGTACAGCCACTTTGGAAGATAGTCTGGTGGTTTCTTACAAAACTAAACATACTCTTACCATATGATCTAGCAATCACATTCCTTGGTATTTTACCCAAAAGAGTTGAAAACTTATGTCATATAAAAACCTGCACATGGATGTTTATAAATCTTTATTCATAATTGTAATAACTTGGAAACAACCCAGATGTCCCTCAGTAGGTGAATGGATAAATAAACTGTGGTAATCCAGACAATGGAATATTATTCAGTGCTAACAAGAAATGAGCTATCAAGCCATGAAAAGACATGGAGGAGCCTTCAACGCATATTCCTAAATGAAAGAAGCCAACCTGAAAAGGCTGTATACTGTATGATTCCAACTATATGACATTCTGGAAAAAGCAAAGCTATGTAGATAGCAAAAGGAACAGTGGCTGCCAGGAGTTAGAGGAAGAGAGTGATGAATAGGGGAAGCACAGAAGATTTTTACAACAGGAAAATAATCTATATGATACTATAATGATGGATACATGTCATTTTACACTTGTCCAAACCCATAGAATGCACCATAGCAAGAGTGAACCCTAAAGTAAATTATGGACTTTGGGTGATAATGACGCATCAATGTAGATTCATCAATTGTAACAAATGTCCCACTCTTGTAGAGGATGTTGATAATGGGGGAGGCTATGTACGTGGAGGGCCAGTGTATATGGGAAATCTCTGTATCTTCCTCTTAATTTTGTTGTGAACCCAAAACTTCTGTAAAAAATAAAGTTTTTTTAAAAACACAATAGAAGAATCTTAATGTATTGCCTTCTGCTTTTCTGCATCTATGATGTCTAGAAATTTTTGCTGGTACAACTGGAATTCTTATTGTACATCTTAGGAAGTCTTGTGGCTTTCATGGAATTACATTTCTAAAGAATTCTCAAGGGGCTGACCTGGTGGCATAGTGGTTAAGTTTGCATACCCTGCTTTGGTGGCTCGGGGTTCACAGGTTCAGATCCCAGGTGTGGACCTACACACTGCTCATCAAGTAGAGGAAGATTGTCACAGAGGTTAGCTCAGGGACAATCTTCCTCAAGCAAAAAAAGGAAGATTGGCAACAGATGTTAGCTCAGAGCCAATCTTCCTCACCAAAAAAAAGATTTCTCAAGATCAGATTTTTTATCCCAATGGTTATATATTCCTCTTGGACACTAGAACTGATCCACTGTTCAAGGGAGGACTCTTTTGGTCTTAATTTTGTAAAGTTTCCATTTCCACTGCCCTCTAGACCTCTGTGCATTCCTTGCTAACCATCTTTCTGCATGTTTTCCATATACATATGATAAATTAATGAAAGAGGGAGAAAAAATATGAATGGGAGGAGGGAATTTGGAGGCAATGAATATAGGCAACTCTTTTTTATTTTACTGAGGTCATAATAGTTTATAACATTGTGAAATTTCAGTTGTACATTATTATTTGTCAGTCATCAAATAAGTGTGCCCCTTTACTCTTTATGCCCACCCCCCCCAACCCCCTTCCCATCTGGTAACCACTAATTTGTTCTTTTTGTCCATGTGTGTTAGTTTATCTTCCACCTATGAGTGAAATCATATGGTTTTTGTCTTTCTCTGTCTGGCTTATTTTGCTTAACATAATACCCTCAAGGTCCATCCATGTTGTTGTGAATGGGACAATTTTATCTTTTTTATGGCTGAGTAGTATTCCATTGTATATATATATATACCACATCTTCTTTATCCAGTCATCAGTCAATGGGCACTTGGGTTGCTTCCATGTCTTGGCTATTGTGAATAACGTTGCAATGAATATAGGGGTGCCCAAGTCTCTTTGAATTGTTGATTTCAAATTCTTTGGATAAATACCCAGTAGTGGGATAGCTGGGTCGTATGGTATTTCCATTTTTAATTTTTTGAGAAATCTCCATACTGTTTTCCATAGAGGCTGCACCAGTTTGCATTCCCACTAGCAGTGTATGAGAGTTCCCTTTTCTCCACATCCTCTCCAACATTTGTTATTTTGTTCTTGGTGATTAGAGCCATTCTAAAGGGTGTAAGGTGATATCTTAGTGTAGTTTTGATTTGCATTTCCCTGATGATTAGTGATGTTGAGCATCCTTTCATGTGCCTGTTCGACATCTGTATGTCTTCTTTGGAAAAATATCCGTTCATATCCTCTTACAGGCAACTCTTTTAAGGAACTTTAGTGTGAAAATAAAGAAAAAAAGAAAAATGGGGCAGTTAGTAGCAAGGGAAGTGGGTCAAGAGACACGTTTGTTCACTGAAGGAAATGATTTGGTAGAGCAAGAAAAATTAATAATTTAGAAGAGAGAGGGGAGAATTGTTACAGCTCTGTCCTTGAGTAGGTGATAGGGGGCGGGAATTCAGTGAAGCAGTGGGAGAGTTGCCCTTAAATATGAAACAGACACCTCTTCCATTGCAACAGATTTGATTGTGGGAGCTTTTGCAAGTTCTTTTCATCTTCTGCTTGCTTCTGTTTTCTCCATAAAGTAGGAAACTAGATCACCTCCTGAGAATGAAAATGGGGGGAGAGGTGTTGGAGGTTTGAGGAGAGAAGTGGAGATGTGACATAGTCTTCAATGGGAGTTGGACACTGAATATCCAGGGAAATCGTTTGGTTGCCAGGCAATTCCAAGGACCCACTTGTGGTTAGTGGTCATGAATTTAAAGTGAGACCAGATATTGTGGTTTTGTATTTTCTTTCAGCCACATTTCAACTGCAGGTGCAGAGCAGGGAGAGAGGTGAACTTATCCAGGTTTGGGGTTTTGCCAAGTAAATACGCAGATGTGATAAGGGCAACAAGTTGGAGCATATGCAAGGGAGTGATTACAATGATTGAGTATGGAATGTAAGCTCAGTAAGAAGGGAGTGAGGACATCAATGGGGTGAGGAAATGTGAAAAAGTAGTTGGATCAATTGAGGGGAAGTCTCATGGGGTCAAAAGATAATTGGGGTTACTAGTGGGAGTGAGCTGGACAGATAGGAGGTGCTAGTTTCCTATCTAGCCTTGCAATGAGACATTGAAAGTTTTGGTAGAAAAATTGGTAATGACCAGGTCTAGGGTGTGATGGTGATGAAACTGAGTGGCTGAGGTGGGGCTAGGGGCAGACAAGATCAGGAAAGGAGGTCAAGGAACTGAGAAGCTAGAGGTAGAAGACTCTTCCTCATAGATGTTGGAGTGGCCATGGTGGTATTTGTTGACAAGGTTTGTCAACTAATGGCTGTGGTGGCAGCCCCAGCAGATGTAGTTGTTACTGGGAGGAAGGAGACAAGTGCAGCTCTGTGGGCAGTTCAAATGTCTCCCCTTCAGAGAACTCTTCTCTGACCATCCTGACCTTCTCTGACCCCCCCTTCCCATCACTGTGCATCCCATTACTCTATTTCATTTTCTTTAATGCACTCATCACTATCTGAAAATATCATACTTATTTAGTTATTTTCTTCCTTATTGTCCATCTCTTCCACTGGAATGCAAAAACCATGAATTTGTCTTCTCCAGTGCTTTATTCTCAGGGCCCATACAGTGCATTTAATAATAGGCAGTTAGAAAATGGTGGAAAAAAGAATGAGTTTTATCATGAGAGTGCTGCCTCCTCAGCATACAGGAGGACCCTTTATGAAGCCTTTGGAAAGTAGGGTGAACAGAACGCATTTAGGGAGGGTGACCCTGTGTCAATTGGGGATGAGAGGCTCTGTGAGGGGGGTCTTGTGAAGGCAGAGGACCCAGTTATGAGTCTTCAATTTCCATTAAGTGTGGCCATTTTCTTTCCTTCAGGACAGTGTTGGGGGTTACATGTTAAATGAATATAGAATTCATCCAAGTGACTTCCCCTAAACAGCCCATTGAGGAGTCAACCTTAGTTCCCCGCCAAAGAATGTGTAGCAGTGGAGGAGTAGCGCAATCTTGGGCTGCCCTCCAACCTGCAAAATGTTGCCTTTCCTCCAGGGCTCTATCTCCACATTTTCACATTCCATTCTTTTCTCCACCGGCTCCAATCAGGCTTCCATATTCCCTCACCTCTACTGAAATAGCTCTTGTCAAGGACACCAGTGACCTTCTGTACCCAATTCAGCAGTCATTCCACTGTCTCCGCCTCAATGCTCAGCAGCAGCATTAGACACATCAACAGCTCCCTCCTCCCTGAAACACTTTCCTCTCTCAGCTGCTGTGAAGGTACCTCGGGTTTTCCCCCATCTCACTAGCTCCTCCTCCTCTTCTGCTCGACCTCTAAATGTGGCAATTAGGACTTCAAAACTCAGTCCCTAATCCTCTCCTTTTCTCTGCCTTCATTCCGTTTCTGCCCATTTACCTTGGCATTGCCTCTCTGCTCCCGCGGCCTCAACTGCCACAGCTCCCATCTACTGACAGCTCTTCCTACACCAGAACTCTTTTCTGGGCTCTAGACTCCAGTATTTCCATCTGCCTACTAGACATCTCCTCAAACTCAAAATGTCCAGAACAGAGTGCTTCATCTTGCTTCCATCCCTTCGCCAAATCTCGTATTCTGCCTCTCCATCTGTTTAAATGGCACCAGCATATGTCCTGTTGCTCAGGCCAAAAACCTAGGAGGCATCATTGACTCCTCTTTCTCCTTTGCTCATCTCCGTATACAAATCCCTCATCAAGTCCTGCCAGCCTTACCTTCTAAATATCTCATGAATCTGTCCACTTATCTTCATCTCCACCCTTGTCCAAGCCAACATCCTCTCTCACCTGGATGACTGGACCCCTCTCCTAACTGATCTTCCTGCCTCCACTCTTGCTCCCCTACAGTCCACTCTCCCCACTGCAGCCAGAGCAATGGTCTTTTCAAAACATAAATTGGATTGTGTCTCTCCCCCACTGAACATTGTTTAATGGTTCTTCCATTGTCATCGGAATACGAATCTCAAATCCATAACATGCCTGTGTCTGCCTATCCAGTCTCCCCTTCCATGACTCCTTCCCCTTCCTCAAACTCTGTGAACTTTTCTTGGTTCCTCAGATATGAGTGAGTGCTGGCCCTTCACATGTGTTCTCTCCACTTCACCTTCACCCTGTTGACCTGGCTAACTTGTCCTCATCCTTCATGTCACAGCTTAAATGCCGCTTCCTCCAGGAATCCTACTCTGACCCTCACACTCAGCCTTCGCGGCCCTTGCTCTGTGTTTCCAGAGCTCTCGACATACTCTTCGTGTCATAGCATTGATCTAACTGCATCATAATGGTCTATTTTCCATCTCTCCATCTCGATTAGAAGCTCTGGAGGGCAGGGAACTCTTCTCTTTTGTTCCCCTCTGTATGCCATGTGTCTGGCTCATAGTAGGTTCTTTGCACCAGCTCATCCTTATACCAGAATATTCCTCACCCTCATCTTTATTTTTTTTTTGTGAGGAAGATCAGCCCTGAGCTAATGTCTGATGCCAATCCTCCTCTTTTTTCTTTTTCTTTTTTTTTATTTACTGAGGAAGATTGGCCCTGAGCTAACATCCGTGCCCATCTTCCTCCACTTCTCCACTTTATATGGGACGCCGCCACAGCATGGCCTGACAAGCGGTGTGTCGGTGCGCACCCGGGATCCAAACCTGTGAACCCTGGGCCGCTGAAGCAGAGCATACGCACTTAACCGCTTGCGCCACTGGGCGGCCCCCCTCACCCTCATCTTTAAAAGTCTGGTTACTCATCCTTCAGATCTCCCGTTAAAGGTCATCTCGTCGTGGATGCTGTCCCTGACCACCCCGTCTGAGCTAGCCACCCAGTCACTCTAGCATATCACCCCACTTTCATTCTCTGCATTGCACTTGCCGCTCTTGTATATTTTCCTTGTTTGTGTGTTTCTTTTTTGTCTGTTTATTGTCTATCTTCCCCAGCAGGAATGTACTCTCCATGGGAACAGAGACCTTGTCTAGTTTTGCCCCACATTGTAACATGGCATCTAGGTTAAAGCTTGGTACGTATTAGGATGAACGTTGGATAAAGACTTGTTGGAAGAATTGAATGAATGAACCAATGAATGGATGAATGAATAAATCAAATGTAACCCTCAGAGGAGCGCAGCAGTCCTCAAGTGGAAGTGATAAACTACATGAGGAGACTGAGAAGCCTCAGCTGGGGCCTAAGATAGGTCATCAGTGGTTTCCTAAGGGCCATGGCCTACATTCTCCCAGCATGAATTGCCTCTGGCACTCATGAAAGGAGGACGCTGGGGAAGGTTCTCTTTTTTTATTTCCAAATGGGGTAGACCCTTGATATGGAAAGAAGCAACATAATCCTCAATGGCCAGCTGAAGGAAGGGGCTAGCAGAGGGTGGCTTCTCAGAACTTTCGAAGGGTGCTGGAGACTGGTTAATCTGTGACAGTGAGGCCTGGGATATAGATGTCACATGAACATTCACAAAAACCAGCATACCATTGGCTAGTGACGAGACCCAGGATGGGACTAAGCTGCTCAGATGTCTAATGGCCTTTTTGAACAGTCGCAGCTTTTCCGGAGGGCAGTGAAGACGAATATTGGCTAACAGTTCCTGCATTCCATTGTTGCCCTGCCTCTAGCTGTGTTCAACTCTCCCACCTCCCCACTCCCCACCCCCATCCCTCACGTCCCCCCACCCCCAAACCACCACCAGCAAGAACAGAGAGTCATCATTCCACCTTCAGAAGCTCTGCCCAGGGGAACGTGTGCAACCTACTAAATTCAGCTCCTGTCTCCCATGAATACTAAGAAGTAAACCTAAAGGGAGCCCTTGCCAGCGGAACTGCACCCTTGCTCGGCATCGAAATGGATGTTCTGAGATTTTCAACAAACATTTCTGAAGCCATCCCCTTTCTTTTTTTAAAACTGCAAACTAAAGAGCTCTCGCTCGCAGAGAGCTCCTGCTACCCCCCCCCTTTGGTGGAGAGCCATGCCAGCTTGGACATCTCCCAAGGACTAGACTTCTTATGCCAGACTTTTTATGAACAAAGCACAAGTTCCCTCCAATGCTGCCTGATGGATGGAAGTCCTGTGGGATTTGACCCTTAGAGGATTCACACCCGAAGGCCACTTGATTTTTAAGTACTACCAGAAGAGACACTAAGCTCAAAATATAAAGCGACATGTCCCGAAGTCCCATTTGCTTGCTATTTCACATACCATTGTAGACAATTCACCACATGATGTGCCCCCTGGTCCAAGAGACCCTGTGTGGTGCTGCCAAAACAAAAGAAGACACAATTCCTACCCCTGAAAGGGTCCGGTGGGGCCAGATCACCATATGTGTTAATGAAGAAATATGTAGTACAGACACGTATGGCGTGACCAGCATTCTGGTGAGTGCACCACTTCTGGTGAGTGCTCTGAGGCTCTCAGTTTTCCTCGGGGCCCCATGACACAAAAGACCTGGCTCCAGAACATCAGGACCGGGCCCCATCCCTCACCCAGGGCTATCAATAACAGCTCAAATTTAAATTCTGGTCCCCGGAGCAAGAAAATCTCAGAAGAGCAAAAGAGGCTCCCAACTGAAACTACTGCCTCATCGATACTTTGTTAACTAAGGGTCGATTGGAAAGCACCAGCCACACCACTCAGAGCCAGGATGGGGTGTGAATCTGGGAGCACTGGGGAGGAATTTACACTTGTGGCTCCAGTCCTAATCCTCCTTGCTTCCTAGTAATCCACTTGATCATACTCCATCATGCAAGCACATTGGCTTTAATGGAAACTATAAATACAAACACGGATCTGAGTAACTCCCCCAGAGGCCTGCATCTGAGACTCTGGCAGAGCAGAAATCAGGGAAGCAACTGTGAGCTCATGAAATGTACACATTTGGTGTGGGAGGCAGTGGCTCTTGGAAAAAAAAAAAAAAGAAAGGAAGAAAGGACAAAAAATGCACAACTTGCTTAACTGGTTATCTTTTTGCTTCAGGGCTGGCCACACAATATCCCCACTGCAGAATGAGTTTAAGGAAAATGAGACAGCAAAAATGTGGAACAATAAGTAGGCATTTCATGGTTTTCGAAAACCACCAAACTCCGGACCCCCTCCACCACAGCAGTGCAGAGCACACAGTGGTCCCGGAGACAAGAGCGACCACCAAATGTTGACATGCGCACTGCCTCTACTCTCTCCCAACAATCCTGGGCCCACCCACAGCATATCGCATCCTGGCTCCTAGGGAACTCTTTCCCGTCCAAACTTGGCTGTGAGAAATGGAACTCAGCAAAGGGCTCCCTCATCCCATAGCCCATGCTGTTTTTAGCCAAATGGGTACAACGCACCAAGCAACAGCAAAATCCTCTGCCAGCAGCTGTGAAGAGATGGGGAAATGCGGGAGAGGTGGTAAAGGCACGTGACCACGTGACGTATGGAAGCAGTCCCTGAATGAGGAGGAGAGAGCCACATACTGGGTGTTTCATTTTGTGAGAAATCAAATGGCCCAAATGCTGAAAATATGCACCAAAATCCCAAAAGGTGTTTCCAAAATATAACCTTGCCTCCCAATTCCTTGGGTGAGGCTAACCTCTTTTTTCTGAAGAAATTGTAGGTGGGGCACTTTTTAGGAAACTGCCTTCAGAACCTGCAGCCAATTCCCAGGGATAGCCTGAGTGCTAGACTGATTTTTTTCAAAATTGGCCAACATTTGATCCATGACTGCTAGGCAGATGTTCCCACAAGGCCGCACCACTTTGGGTCCAAAAAGAAGGTGAAGAGGATTTTCTCAGGTGTCACATAACTTGGCTCTAAAGAGCAGCCCCCGTGATGTCCTGCACACTGGCAGCAGCATTGGAATAAGTGTGCAATCTCCCAAGGGAACTTCTTGGAAGGGCAACACTCATTTAATAAATGTAAAAGTCCTGATGTCATTTAATAAATATGAAAGCTCTGATATGCTTGTTAAAAATCAACTTTTTTTGTTGTGCCATGTGTTTGGGGAGGAGGGGAAGCGGAGGGGGCATGCCACTAATTCACAGGCTCTCTTCCTCGGGGGAAGGGGTGAAGGCTTCAGTGTAGGGCTTGGCAACCTTTCTGTAAGGGCCAGAGAGTAGATATTCTCAGCTTCCTGGGCCATATGGGCTCTGTCACATAGGCTCAACTCTGCCTTTGTAGTGTGAAAGCAGCCTTTAACAATATGCAAACCAATGAGTGTGGCTGTGTGCCAATAAAACTTTATTTGCGAAAACGGCCCCACCGGATTTGCTCTGTGGGCTGGATTTGGTCAGCGGGTCATAGTTTGCAACCCCTGCTCTCTGCAAAGCGAGCACTCATCTGCAGAGTTCTTGTTCAACATCTCCAAACAACTCGCTGAAAGGTAAAGGGGCAAGCAGAGGTCCCCAGGCTCCCATAATCATTTCTCTTCAACCATTCTCAGTTTAATCCCATGATGTCATTCTGAAATGCAGTGGGTCATTGACAGGGTCACATTACTCAGAGAAAAACAGGATGTTTGACACCTAAAATATTCAGAACAAGCCCAGAGCTCATCTCTGCAAAAATGCTCTTATATAATGGGAAACAAGGAAAAAGGGAAGGCAGCAATGGGCGGCTGAGCGGGGACAGCCACTCCTGGGGAAGGCGCAGTGGGCCCGGGCTCAGATGGCAGGCCTGCTGCCCCAGAGAGCACGTCTCCGCTTGCAGCTGTCACTCCAGCAGAGAGATGACTTCATTTCAACCCCCTCAAATAAAGGGGTAATATTCTCTCACTTGGGAGAAATACCATATGGTAGACGCTTTGAAAAGTTGTAAGAAAAGTATAAAGTACTTAGGGAGAAAAAGCTACTTCCCAAAGCATGAAATTTGTCTAGAAAAGGATCAGGCAGTCTCTTTGAAATACCATAGCTTCCTAGAAAATCGAGTCTAAACCAGCGGGATTTGGTAACAAGAGGGGCATTATCAAGGCAAATCGACAGGGAGATCGGTTTCTTGTGTTTACATACATTTGGGGCAGCTCAAATCCCCAACACTTATTCGCAAAGCCCTCCCGTGACCTGCCCCAACGGAAATCTTCAACCTCAACGCCCACTACTCTCTATCTCGTATTCCAGGCTCAAAACTATATAACATAATGACTTCTAATTCCCCAAAGGCCCAGGGGCATGTGGCTTCACGCCTCTGGGTCTTTGCTCATTGGGGTTCCTTGTTCTAGAAGGCCCTTCTAGCCCTTCAAAATTCAGCCTCCTTGCCTGTTCCCTGACCCTCCCAAATGTGTTCAGCACCTCCTCTTCTGTGCTGCCTTGGGATCTCATGCGTATTTCTCCTGTTGTACTTACCACACTGCCAATCCATTTATTTGATTATATGATGATTTCTCCACTAGAGCACGAGCTCCTTGCTGTCTGATTCGTCTCTGGATCCCCAGAGCCTAGACAGTGCTGGGCTCGTGGGAAGAGCTCCATAAACATTAGTGGAATTGGATGTCCAACAGTGGGGGCACCTTACCTGCTCAAGTGTTCTCTTTTGAACCAGAGCTATATTTCCCGGGCTAGCTTAAGTTAGGGCTCCAGGTTAAGGTCTCTAGAACACAACCATCTGTAGCCTTGGGTTCCTCAGCGTGAGGTTCTAGTCAACTGAGTCACTGGCATAGCTATTTCATTAACTTTCTTAACTAAACTCTTATACACCAAGACTTCCAGTCCAATTACTGAGAGTCTCCCAGCCAATTCCTTCTTATCCTTCAGGTCTCATTGTCAATGTCTCCTGTTCTGAGAGGGTTTCTCTGACTCCCCAGTCTCAGTTAGGTCTCCCCAATACTCTGTCTTGGCACACTGTTCTTTTGCTTTCTACCACTCATCACAATCTCTCATGATTTGTAATATTTCTTTACTTGGTTATTATCTGCCTCTCCCACTAGAGGGTTAGCTCCATGAGGACAGGGAGTGTCTGTCTCGTCCACTGTTGTAGCCCTGGCCTAGCACAGGACTTGGCATTTAGTAGGCATTCAATAAATATCTGTTGAATGAACGAATGCTGTGAGGTCTGAGTAACTAACACACCTGGAATGCCTCACACAGGCCCCTTTGCCTATAGGCATACTGTAAATGTTCTCTTGATCAACATCTCTTCCAACACGCTAATCCCAGGAAACAACTTGGATAATGAAATCACATTTCCCCCACTCCAGTGCTTACAAAAATGCCTGCCTCCACCAACAGGCAAATGTAAAGAGACAAATGCCAAAAGGAAGGCAATTATCATCTTTCCTAAACAAATAAGACGTGTGCAGAAGTTGACAGTATTCTTGTTTCCTTCAAGGGCAGCAGAAGCTAAATTCCCCACAGCTTGAGCAAATGGAAAGACCAGAAATGTTCACACATAACCTTAAAAGTGGATCTGACTGCAGAGTGAGACAAGCCCGGGTTGGGAGATTATGCCCATATAAGGCCCTGCAGGCAGCTCCCAGTGGAGCCTGAGATAATTTGGCACCTCTCAGCAAAGACCAACAGGATTGCTTTCAGGCTTTGTTCACAAATAACCCCAGATCTGCAGTCTACATTTTCATCTAAACATTTGAGGAAAAACCTAATACCACCCTAAACATCTCAGGCCTCAAAGACTCTTGAAAGAAGAGCTGAAAATAACTCGAAGGCAGCCATCATGGAAACGCTCACTCGAGGCTGCCTGGAGATCTCCCTGAGCTGCTAAGAAGGAGGGTGGGACAGGAGGACAGGGCTCTGGAAACCACCTGAGTTCGGCCACGGGCTGAGACCCGCCTCCTTCTCTGCCAGTGAGCTACGAGGCCAGGGGCTCTGCAAGCTCTTCCTGTAAAGAGCTAAACAGCAGTTATGACGTTTTGGGCCATAAGGCCTCTATCAGACTCCTCAATTCTCCTTGTAGTGGAAAAGCCTTAGACTATATGTAAATGAATGAGTGTGGCTATGTCTCAATAAAACTTTATCGGTGGACACTGAAATTTGAATGTCACGTAACTTTCACACGCCACAAAATATTCTTCTTTTGATTTTTTTCAACCATTTAACAACATAAAAGCCATCCTTAGCTCGCAGGCAGTATAGAAGCAGGCAGTGGGCCAGATTTGGACTGTGGGCCGCTGTTGACTGCGCCCTGAAGTAGGCGGTAATGCCCAAAGAACACAGCCTCAGGCCTGTGGACTCACTTGGATTCTTCAAGATTACTTCTGCCACTTTCTGGCTAGGTAACCTTGAGCAAGTCAGTTAAATCTCTGAGCCTCAGTTTCCCCACCAGTTTCCCTCCCTGCCAGCTCTGGAATGAGGATTCAAAGGGATAAGGCATGGGAAGCACTCAGTAAAGTTCTTGGCACACATAGTGAGCGCTCAATAAATGTTAGCTACTGTGATCCGAAATTCCCTTTGATTCGAGCTGGGATTCTCCCTTCTGACAACCCTAGTACCTAGCACAGACTCTGGCACACAGTAGACACTCGTGAATTGTTTGTTGACTGAATGAATGAATGAAACTCCATTGAAATGCAGCAACTGATACTTTCACTCACTAGCTGCCCAGGCTGTTGAGTTTCAGTCTGCCTCACTTCCAAACTTTTAGTTTGGTCCAGTGTCCTGGTTGGCTCATCACTGGGGACAAACGGTTGGGGCCAGACTTTGTGCCATGTCAAGATGTGCATGTGGTAGGTGTTCAATAATTGCTTGACAAATGAATGAATGAATGGACAGCTATTGCCTAAGCCAAGCCCTAGGGTGTTTGAAGTCCAAGAAAAGAGATCCCTCTCTCCTCCATCCCTAGGGCTCATGATGTTGGGGGGGGGGGTCATTAGGATGAGGGGGACCCCTCTATAAGTCTGCTCAGGGAGGCAGAAGGTCATTGCACAGCACTACCTGTTTGCTTTGTTCTCTTGCCTTCTTCAGCTGGGCCCTCAGGAGGCTGCTGGCCTGCCCACCACCTGCTTGCCTAGGAGACGCGGCTCCCACACAAACAAGCTGTTTGGGGCTTTTTTGAGCCAAATTGCTGTCTGCATACGCATCCTCTTCCAGAGGGCCATTGCTCCAGCTGCTAAGGTAAAAGAGGGGTTAGCCAGTGATTCAGGCCCATGTCCTTCATGGGGGGAAGCCATTTATTTTTATATAAACAGCATATGGTGCTCATCTACCCCTCACAAGGAGGCTGTGGGGATTCCTGGCACACGGATAATTTTAAGTTTCAAAGTTTCTCCTGGATCCTGGAAAAAAAGCTGCAGAAAACACAGCAAGGGAAATCATCTTGAGCTGTCCCCAGCAGTCTCTAAACCACGGAGAGCATCATGCGTGGATCAGAGGCTCCAGCAAAGGCCTCCCTGGAGAAAGACCCAGCAAAGCCAAGCCCGGCTGATACGGTGTTGGTTTCCCCACCCAGAGAAACAGCGCAGGGATCAGTGAGCACACTGTGCTCAGCAGCTGCCTGCTGGGAAAGCCCCGGCCTTGGGCGACACCGAGAAGGGGCCTGTGAGCTACGTGAGCACTGACAAGACCGTTCAAGGCTTCCAGCTTTCCTCCAGAGAAAGGCTTGACTTGGCTCTGACTACAAATACTGTCAACCACATCATAGCTGTTGCACAAAAGTGCTCAGAAAATGGAAAATGTTAAGGGAATTTGTGGGAACCAAGAAGGAGCCAAACGTAAGCAGGGCATCATTTTTCCCACCACCCAGGGAGCCACCTTCCCAAGTCATGAAGAGGCAGAAAGGCAAGTCAGGGGGCCTCAGGCCCATGAGTAGGTCTCGGTAAATTCCAGGAGGCCTACGGGAGTCTGCATCTCAGAGCCTGCTTTGGGCCTCTGATCCCATGGCATCAGCCATTTCTTATAATTAATAATAGTGATAATATCCATCACAGCTACGATTGATAGAGCGTTCTCTGTAGCCCAGGCACTGTGCTCAGTAGCTGTGTGACCTTGGACCTTCACTGAACCTCTCTGAGCCTCCATTTCTTGTTTATGTGTAAAAGAAGGATGATAATAGTACTTAGCTCAGAGGTCTGTTGTGAGGATTCAACCAGGCAATGTGTCTGAAGGGCTTAACCCTGGCCTTGGCCCATATTAGGTACTCAATGAGTGGCAACTATTATTATTATTATTATTATTATTCCATGTGAAAGATATCAAATGATTTAGGATCAAAGAGGAAAATGAGAGCAGTCTTAACTCTGTTTGACTTCTGCCTTCCCTCACACTCACTCTTCTCACCTCATCCTAGCTCTTAAACACATATCTTTTCAATTTTCTCCCAACCCCCGGTAGGGCAGGCAGGGCAAGAGCTGACCTGGTCGTCGAGAAGCACGAACCAACCACTCACGGGTCTGAGTGCCCCTCAACAACAACTCTGAGCAGGCTTCTTCTTTCTTCCTCCCTGCCAGGTCCATTTTCTGCATTTTTCATCTCCTTGACAATACAGCTTTGGCCTGGCTCCACAGGGCAACACATGAGACATGCCACAGCAATGTGAAAAGCAGTTCGTTGGCTAGCTTGTCAGGCTGTGTAGCTGTGAGTCAGAAATGCCAAGGCATTTGAAAGCAAAATCTACCCCTTCTGTCATGGCCACCAAAAATAACGCCCCAAAAGTATTTTTCCCCTTCTTCTTATAAGGGTAAAGCAGAAGAGAAAAAAAATGAGTAGCTCATATGTGGAAGATAAACAAACACATGGATAAAGAGAACCGATTTGTGGTTACCAGAGGGGAAGCAGGTGTGGAGAGGGCAAAAGGGGTAAAGGGGCACATGTGTATGGTGACGGATAAAAACTAGACTACTGGTGGTGAGCACAATGCAGTCTATACAGAAACTGATATATGATAATGTACACCTGAAATTACACAATGTTATAAACCAATATGACCTCAATAAAATAATTTAAAAAAATTACTTGATCTTCAAGAAAAAAAAGAGTGGCAGCAACTGGTCCAATGAAGGCAACGTTTCCTCTTGGTTTATTCATTTCTTCATTCGTTACAGTCTTACTAAGTGTCTACTCTTTGCTAAGTGATATGCCACAGGCATGGGAAAAATGAGACGACGAAGACAAGGGTGCCTGTGCCGGAGGGGCTCACTGGCTAGTGGGGCAGATGGACAAAATAAACGAGCAATCCTACCATGCTGTGGAAAGTCCCCGCGGGAGAGGAGCACAGGGCGCTGTTGGGCCCCAGAGAATGGGCACCGAGCTCATCCTGGGAATGTGTTTGTTTTAGTCTGAGCAAAAGCCAGCAACAACAACAAAAAAGAGGCTTTGATGAAAACAAGTGGAACTCAGCAGCCCAGGAAACCGAAGGCAGAGGGCACAGGGCCTGCAATGACAGCCTTGGAGCTTCTTCCCCGGGTCCCCGTGATTCTGCTTCTATTTCCCATCCATCCCCGAGCCTGCTGATTAGGCTCCTGCCTCCGAACCTCCAGAAAGAGTTAATCCTTAAGAAAATACTCACAATATTAAGTTACAAAATACAAAATCAAAATTCAAAACCCTGTATGCAGTAGGATCCCAATTTGATACGTTTTGTTTCTGCATGTGGGAGTGCATATGCATAGACAGTAAAAAGACTGGAAGGAAACACATCAAAACGTTAACAATGGTTCCCTTCCAATAGCATGTTTATTCTTCTTGTTTCTTAGTTAAATATTTTAATTTTCCCACAATGGACATGTATTAATCTTTATTATCTGAAAAAGAATGTTAATTTTAAAAGTGAAGAGGCTGCAAAAGGCTACAAGCTGTATGATTCTGTTTATGTGACATACTGGAAAAGGCAAAACTATAGGGACAGAAAACAGGTCAGTGGTTGCGGGATTCCGGGGTGGGGACACAGGGGAATTTTCTGGAGTGAGGAAAATGTTCTGCCTCTTGATTGTAGTGATAGCTACATGACTGTATGTGTTTTTCAAAACTCACAAAACTGTACACTAAAAAGGATAGATTTTACTGTATATAAATTGTTCCTCAATAAATTAGAGATTTTTTTAAAAAGTTAGAGTCTGGATTATTTCTCCAGTTCTATTATCTCTGGAGAATCCAATGGACTTAGGAAGATAATGAAAATTTTGGAGTATATGATCTCAAAAGGAAGATTAAAGAAACAGATAAAGGAAATTTTCCTATTCCTGTCAGTCTCTCCAAGTTCAGCCTTAGACGGCTGGGGCTGGAGGTTTGTTTTTTTCTTCTTTGCTACTTTTTTAAAAGTCATTTGAGACCAGGATTTATGTGAAAGACATAGTTTTTCTTGGTACTTAATGAGGTGACTTTACTATGGACTCAAGTATATAATTTACAACTGGAGTGATATCTTTATGAAACATTTACATCTGTGACAACACCTAATAAAACTTTTTATTGGAAACATTGCATGTATGGTTAGAACAGACTGTCAAAATAATCCCCCTTGGAGCAGACACATCACAAATTGATCATTTTTCCTGTTGCTCTTGTCATATCATATCTAAATTCAATCTGATGGGGAATCAAGAAAAGGCAAGCCAATGATATCATTTTCTTTATGAAGATTGGGGTTTTCATTTACTGCAAGGACACAACATAAAGACTATCTTAGAACAGGAAACTACGTGAGCCAGAAGCTGGCAAGAAATCAAGATTATCTGCAGAAGGAAAGAGAGATGCCTAGACACAGATTCGCCTTCATGCATAAGGACTTGAGGGCCTATTATGTCTCTGGCACAGGGATGGGTGCTATAATTCCCGTCCTGAATTACCAGGCTAGATACTGTTTCTCAAATTCAGTCATGTCATTTAAATATTTGAGATTGCTTTCTGTTTTATTTAATTTAGAATCAGATCAATAAGTACTGACATTGGACGCTGTATAACTGAGGTAGAATCTGAAGCTACCCTTTTGTCTCTTCCCTGGGTAAACAACAACAAGAGAAAGTTGTGTAATAGATCAGTGTTAATCGGAAGGAGGTGGGCAGCTGGCTCAATACAGAGAGAAGAGCTGTTCCACTTACCTTTTAATTTACCTGTAAATTCTTCTGTTTCTCCTTAGAAGTGGCTCCAAATGTACAGAAACTACTTGTACAGATGCTCCTGGTTCAAATAAAATCAGTTGAGAAATCACCGAGAAATACCGAAAATTAGAAACTACCTAAATGATTGATCCTGGTAAAGGGCATAATGAAAATATGGCATGGAGTTCTCTACGGAAAAAAAAAAAAAAAACGGCCGTGTTAGTCTATTTCATTTACAAATTACGAATTTTGAGCTGTAGACTCATATAGCCAGTGGCCTACTGGACGTCTCCACTTGGATATCTCACAAGTACCTCATGCTCAATGTGTCCAAACCTGAACTCCTTCCCTTTCCCTCTCCCCCAATCTGCTTTTCCTGGATTCCACATCTTGGTGAAAGGAACCACCACTCACCAGTCACTTGGTCCAGAAACCTGGTAGTCATCCTTAACATCCCACTCTCCCTCACCTCCCATATCTAAACACTGCCCTAAGCCTGCTTTTGCCATCCCTTTACTGTCACCATTGGTCAGTGATGTCTCCATATTCCTGGATCCAATGGTTGCTCTTCTGTCTTTGTATTACTTGATCTCTTTACTGATTTTGACATTATTGACCATCCCTTCCTTATGAAAATTCTTTTTCTCCCTTGATACCTGTAACATCACTCTCTTCTTGTTTTCCACCAATCTCTCTAGTTGTTCCTTTTCAGTCTTCTTTCGTTCTACCTTCCCTTTAAATGTCACTGGTTTTGCTTCTTTTGGTTTGGTTTTGGGATTTTTTGGGTATTTTTTTCTAGGACTCTATTATACACTTTCTCTTGATGATCTCATCCACTCCCAAAGTCTAGATCTCTCTCCTGTGCTTCAGGATTATATATCTAACTTATCCTTTAAGGCTCAATTCAGCACCACCTTCTTCAGGAATCATAGAATAATAATTCATCTAATTACAAGCCTGTCTCTACCACTAGACTATGAGATCCTTGAGGGCAGGAACCATGCCTTATTCACCTCTGAATTCCTAGTACTTAGGGTAGGCACTCAAAGTTTGCTGAGTGAATGAATGATTAGTAGAATCAAGTAATTGGTCTCCTATGAAAGGTAGAGGTTTGAATACCACTGCTGACATCCCTACCAATGGGTTATAAAGATCAGAGCTCAACTGGGTACAGTAGAGGGTAATGAGAGCAAAGTTGCTGGCTCCATCATGACACAGACCAGCCAGCTTTGTCCTGGACGGTAACCATAGGCCAACAGTGAACTCTGACCAGCCATCTTGAAAATGTAATGCCGGTCATCAAGAGGAGTGGGTGAGAACACAGAATCACTAACCCAAATGGTGGTAGGGTCCAGCCCCAGCAAGTAATCTTCCTCTCTCAGTAGTGTCTCCACCTGAGCTCCCTCTGTACGGCAAGATTGGTGTTGGTGCAAGAAAACCTTGGTGAGAAGGAGAGGAGACTTTTCTTCTTCCTTAGTGTTCTCAGGGGCTACACATCTAACTCCACCTGCTACTGGGAAAGACTAGGGTGAGCCAATAAAGTTTTCTGTATAGGAGAAGGGCATAGTTTGTGAGGTTCTGAGTTGAACGTACATTTTTAGGTCAGCACATGAGTCCTACAATTTCTAGGTGGAGAAATAAAATCCTGCTGAGGAAAGAATGTAATCAGGGGTTAATATAAAAGCAATTTTAGGAAATACCTATCAGGACCAATATTACATTTTTAAAAAACGACACCTCTCTCTGGATCATCTTTCTCTCAAGGTAGTTCTGAAGTGACTTTTCCCAATGACTCCAGAGGCAACGAAGACTTCATTTTGGAAACATTGGCTGGGTGAGCTGGTGACTCACACCTCAGATGAATTAATAAAAGTTAAGAAAACAAAAACCAGATGTTTCCTCCATCTTAATATAGGCCTCTATGGTTTCTTTTGTCAGTTACACTGTCAATTGCTGATTTCCTTCTATTGAGGCAAAAATCAATGTTTAAAAAGTTTGAATCCCTGCATATTTGATGAACTCTGTCCCAACAGTTGCTATTTGGCTCAAACTTCCACAAAGACTGCAGCTCAGGCCTGACAGTTGCAGCAAGCTAATGGCACAAAGTATTTGAGAACAGCATACCAGATGGCTTGGGACGCTGGGCTGGATTTGCTCGAGAACTCGTGCAACAGCCTTTGGGGAGAAGCACATAGTGAATGAGTCTCCTTGCTTGCATGTAAACCTCCACAGAACCAGAAAGGGTCTGGCCAGCTAACCGTGGCTTCCTTTCCAGATCCAGTACTCGTTTCTTGGCCCTTGACCCTCCCAGAAAATGCTAAGAACTGCATTTTAGAGAGCCCACAACATATATTTTCATTCTTCTGGCCAGACCAGCGAAGGATACACCAAAATCCAGAGTGACGCACTTTTAAAAGTTTCCTAATAACACCACCCATCATTCCCTGAGAACTTCGGAAGCTGTCTGCTTCTTGTAAGGAGGGAAAATAATTTATTTTTTCCTCCATCTATTGTACTTTGGTTAAAGTAATTATTTCCCCCAGACACCACCCAGAGCAGAAAGCTCCAGATGTTCTTAGGTTATAATGGGAGAATGGATCACAAGTCCTGGTGTTTTTCAAACTTTCATCCTCTCCCAACTTTCTCATTTGGGTCCCTTCTCTCACCCCTCTTTTTCCGATTGTGCTCCATCTTCCCTTACCTAAGGGATCCAGAGGCAAATTTAGATTTGTACCTTTACTCCTACATCTCAACTTCTTTGTCATAAAAGGTATTTTCTAACATTGTAGTTACTACCATTCCACCCACCCATTTGCCCAACCCAGATTGTGGAGACTCATAAACTCTGCCCTCTCACTCATTCACTACATTTAGACTCCAAGTCCTGTTGAGTCTACCGACTAAATATCTCCTGCACCTGTTCCCTCCTCTCCATCTCCATTGACATTTCTCTAGTCCTGGCCACAATCTCTCTCACCTGGCCAAATTTTCTAACCATCATTCTCTGTGTCCACTCTTGCCCCTGTCTGGATAATCCATCCTTCCCACTGCAGCCACAATGAGAGTGCTCTTTCTAGAACCCAGATATGATCATGTCTTCCATACACTGCCACTACCTGGTAATTCATTGGGCACGGTGGCCTGGGAAAATTCCTTACACCAGTGAGTAATGTGGAAGTGTTAGTTAAAGCTAGGCTAAAGTCACAGAAATGGCAGGGCCTTCCTCATCCTCCTGATCTTTCCCCCAGCTGTGCATTTATCCTCTGGACTTTCCTCCGTCATGGTGCCATATTGTTTGTACACTTGCTAATCTTCCCCACTGGACTGTGGACTCTGGATCTTGTTCAGTTCTGTATCCACAGCACCATGCACAGTGCCTTGCACAGAGCAGCCATTCAAAACTAAATAGTAACAGAGACAACACCCTCTCCCTCAAACACAGCATGTTAGTTACCTATTGCTGCCGTAACAAATTACTGCAAACTTAGGGGCTTAAAGTGACACACACTTGCTATCTTATGGTTCTGTAGGTCAGAAGTCTGACATGATTTCACTGGGCTAAAATCAAAGTGTTGGCAGGACTGCATCCCTTCTGGAAGCTCTAGGGGAGAATCTGTTTCCTTACCTTTTCCAGCTTCTAGAGACTGCCTTCCTCTCTTCAAAGCAAGCAACGTAGCATGTCTCCGACCTTGCTTCTGTTGCCACATCTCTTCCTCCGAACGCAGCCAGGAAAGGTTCTCCAATTTTGAGGGCCCGTGTGATTAGATTGGGTGCACCTGGATAATCCAGGCTACTCTCCCCATCACAAGGTCAACTGATTAGTAACCTTAATTCCATCTGCAACCTTAATTCCCCCTTGCCATGTAACCTAACATTTTCACAGGTCCCAGGGATTAGGGCATGGGCATCTTTAGGGACCATTATTCTGCCCACCATAAGCAGCAACAGGTCAGGACCTGAATTCCATACAGCAACCCCTTTCTAAGGCTTTTCACACAATTGCAATGCTTTTACCTAATTGGCTGCAGTCACTTTTAGATTAAAACTATGATTAAGTCCCCTCTGTGTCCCCAGTGCCTGGCCTAGGCAATCAGCCCATGTGAGGTGCTCATTGTCTGTTGACTGGAAGTTAGTAAGTAAAATATTGGTTGGCTGGAATGTTTAAATGTCAACTTCTTCATTCCCCTTAGAAAACGGAGCTTTGATTGTTGAGGTTTCAAGAAAGTGTTAAAAAAACAATTTTGTAGCACAATCAGGGGGTCCAATTGCCATTATTTTGCTTTCTCACACTAAACCAGCTCTAAGATTGAAAAAACAGGCATCTTCCATTATCTGACAGAAGTCTTCCAGATTTTTCAGATGAAAAAACAGCTCACATGCTTTTTGCCTAATCCACATGGGAACACAGCTGTATAGGAAATTCAAATGAACAAAAAAAAAATCATGCAATAAAGCCTCGTGACTCCCAAAGCAACCAAGAATTGAATACGTCTCAAGCAATTTTTGTAGGATTGGTATTTAAACACACAGTGAACCACTTCAGTTCCAACAAATCTGGAGAAATTAAACCTTGTTTCCCAGAAGTGCTCACAGAGCCTTCAATGCATTTTTCCCTCACTGCAAAAGAAATAACTTGCACAGCTAAGCTGTGTCTCTTTAGTGGGACCCAGTGCCCATCAGACAGAACCAAGTGGAAAACGAGCAAACCTAGTGTCCGAGCGGGACACCAAGGACAGGACTCCTAGGCTGCAGCTGCAGTATGGGTGCATGATAAAGGAGAGGGGCTCTTTCACTAGGCAGACAGAATTGGCCAGAAACTGTCAGGTCTCATGGAGTTCAGGCTCCAGCCATGACAGCCCCCGCTAAGCCAGTTCTCAGAGTTTAGTCTTCACCATGGCAACCACTTGGGACACCTCCAACTTGCTGAACTGGAGATTCTGCAGGAAAGCAGCCCAGAGTAGAAGCATGATCTGCAAAGAGTGTTCCATATTTTATTTACATAGCACCTCATCAGCAAAACCTTATGGAATATTCAACTTCAGTTTCAGGAGCCTTCTGAATCCTGGTCAAAATGTTTCAGTGTACATCACTTCATCTGATTCCCCCGAACAGGCCTGGCAGCTTACTTGGGGCTGGAATCATAATCCAGTACCTACCACAGTGCTGGCACATAACAGTAGCTCAATAAATGTTTACTGAGTCAGTGAACTGTCATCATTTTACAAAGGAAGAAACAGGCTCAGAGAGGTTTCAGTGGCTTTTTAAGTGGCAGGCAGGGCTAGGACTCTGGCTTTTCCCTTCTCCTCTTCCACCACACTGGCCTTCCAAATCCAACTCAACAAAGGTCAGGAAGACTTTTCGCTCCTTTTCAACAAACATTCATTGAGTATCTACCCTAAACCACATCTTTCCACCACTCTTCCCCTGTTCTCTGCCTGGCTGGCTCCTTCAAGCCTTGGTTTTAATGTTACCCGCTGAGCAAGGCCTCCCGACTAGTCCTCCCACATTCCTCCCACCGCCTCCTCACGTCCATTACTCTCTACCACATTCCCGACTTGTCACTTATCCCAATCTCCAATTATTTAATTTCTGTATTTGCTTGTTTATGGTTGGCCTTCCCCGACTGGAATGTAAGCTCTGCCAGCGCAAGGGGCTGGCCCAGACTTTCTGGTGACAGTCAGCCCACTGTAAGATGACTGGGATGCGGCCACTGAAACAAAAAGCCAATGTGGTCTCAGGCACATTCATAAAAATGTCTAGAACAATAGACTTCTGGTGCATGTCTGGAAGACAGGAAGGGAATGGGGTTGTTTAGCTTGGGAGTGGAAAGACAGGGAAGACACACCAGCTCCTCTTTTCAAACGTCTGGAGGCTGTGACCCAGAAGAGGAGCGTGGACTTGCCCTAGAGGTGCAGTGGGAGAGGGCTGAAGGGGAGGAAGTTGCAGGGGCAGGTGTGGGTTCAAGGTGCTCCTTGTTATGATTGTTGGGTACTTACTGTCTTCCCCACTGATATGTAAGTGCTCAGAGAGGAGCCCGCATCTATTTCATTCCGCACTATATGTATACAGCACAGTACATGGTATGTTTGTTACTCAATAACTATTTGATTGAACGAATGTTATGTGAAAGATCAGTTATAAGTGGAGAGCTGTCACCACTCACTCTGCCCGGAATGCTCCTCATCCTCACCCCCCTTCATCTGGTTGACCCTCTACTTTCTCTTGAGGTCTAAGCTTAGATATCACTTCATCAGGAAAACTTTCCCTATTCCCTCCCACCAGATTACAGTCCCCTCCATAGCCTCCCGTACTTTTCCCGTACTTAGCCTTAGGATTATTGTATTTCATGTTATTTGCTCATTACTTAAGATAGATATTCCCCTACCAGAAGGCAGGCTTTCTTGCATGAATGATTCCTAACAACCCTATGAGATAGCTGTCAGCAGCTCCTGTAGAATATGCTCTGTCAGAACAGGGACTGTTGTTGTCTGCGGCTATATCCACTAGGTGTGCCGCAAAGTAAGCACTCAAATATTTCTTGAATGAATTAACTTTATAGCTAAGAAAGTGGAAAGGCTCAGCAAAGTCAAGTAACTGGCCGACATTACACAATAAGAAAGTGGCAGAGCCTGGATTTGAACCCAGGTCTGTGTAACTTCAAAGCCTGGGTTGTTTCTACCACACCAAACTATGTGGGCACAGAGCCATTGCTTGGGACAAGCTCTGCCACAAAGATGGGCCCCTTACTGAAAATATTGAAGGATGGAGTGTGAAGGCATGGTGCTATCCAGGTTGCCTTGCCCATGGGCTCAAAGAGACACAAGGGGGCACTTCACTAAGAATTTGAGAAACTTCCCCACCAGGGGAACCCATGTCTGCCAGGCAACAGTGCAACAAATGGAGGGACAGAGCTGAGACTTCAGCCTAGTCTGATGACTGCAGGTTGTGGGCAGCAGGCTAGAAGTCTGCAACTCCCTCCATCATCCTTCTAGTCATACTCAAGATGGATTAGCCTGCCATTGGAGCCAGCAGAGTAGTGGTTAACAATCTAGACTTTGGAGTCAAGACTGGATTTGAGTCCTGGCTCTGTCACTTAGTAGCAGTTTCCTCATCTGTGAAATGAGAATAATAGAATGTACCCTCACAGCATGATTAAGATTAAATTAAAATGCAGATTAAAAATTACCTCATATACACACTGCCTGTATCCAAGAGGGGCTCAAAAAAATGGAAACTACTATTGTTATCATTTCCAGTTTATTTCAAGCCTCATACCTCATACTGCATCATCTGTGTGGGGTACTTCGTATACACGACCTTATTATTAAGTCAAAACATCTATACTTTCATCTCCTTAACACTCCTGCATTGAGTCAGGTTAACAAATGTACTTGCTCAACTCTAATGTAGGGCTTTATTTGTGAATTAGAAAACATGAGTTTTTTCAAGAAAAGAGCTTCTGTTGTGTGGGCCCACCACCTGTGTCTCTTACGGGACCATGAACCAGGAAGCTGGAGTGCACAGCAACACAACACAATAATAGTGTGGTTGGTGCCACTACTCGACTAGACAAAGTTGCTGTCAGCAAACTCTAACCTACGAAACTTCTCATGTACAAAAAGAAAGACCTATCTTTAACTTGGAAGAAGGACTGTTTGTGGGATCATGCTTTCAACCAAACTTGGAACTGCCTTTCTCCCTAACTAGATACAGAATTTACTCTCCCCGAATAATGGAATGAACATTTTCATGACATTATCCATTATTAAGCTAACAGGCTACAAATCAATGTAACAGAATTCAACTGCTTTGAGGTGTGTTTCATAAACGGTCCAATCGTGACCATAAGCAAATACATCCAGCCTTACACATAAGCACCAAAAATTTGCCACCCCATAAGTTATGTTCTCTTAGGTTTCTCTTTGTTTCTTTTTTAAACATCAGTCTTCCTCCTTTCCCAGTAGGTATATAGGTAGAAAAATGAATGAAGTCAGCACTCTTTCCTTTTCACTAGAATAAACTGTGACTCAAATACGGTGAGTGGTTATTTGCAAGGCTATAATTTTTTTAATGACAGATTTTCCTAAAAGAAACCACTATAACATCTGTCCAAGTACTCCAAGGGAAAACAAAAAATACATAAAGATTAAAAGTCTATCACTTTAACAGCACATTGCCAAACACAGACAACTAGGGTCAAATGCCAAGGAACCTTAAAAAATAACTTTAAAAGATGCAACGTTCAAGTTATTCAAACGTGTAGGGTCCACAAAGAACAGAAAAGCAAGTTCGAGAGCGGTTCTACTTGTGCATGATGGTAACTCAGACTGTACTTCATCCGAGTTCATTCAGGTGGCTAAAACCAACAGATGGATGAGCAGTTTCTTTTTTCTTCTTTGCTTGGAGATGTGCACACAGATTAGAGGAGAGGAGAATCTTCCAGATGCTGATGTAAGCACAGCAGGCTTGGTTCCCCTTTGATAAAGTACGAAGGCAGATTGAGTTGACTCAAGCTTTACCAGTTTCCCTAAGAAAAAGTCTTATGCATGCTGAAACAGACGAGTTACTGAATTGGGCATGCTAAGTATTTACAGCCATTTTCACAAAGTGAGCTCAGTAACCTGACAGAATAAAAAAAGTAGTTGTTAATTTCTCGTATAACCTTTTACAACTTGAATAACTTCGTGGGTAAATGACGCTGAAGTTCCAAGCCCCTCAAACATACATTAACAAGAAATTACTGACTGCATGAAGAGGCACACATCATATAAAATGCACACTTCACGGGGTTCCTGCATAGCAGGAAAATCACTACCACTACAGAACAAATGGCTACGCCAACAGTTAGAGCTGCCACTCACGGGTACGACAGAATTCCCTTAAAAATCTCAAGGAGTGTTTACAACAGCAGACACCTTTGGGGGAATAAGAACATATTTCGTTTGAAAAGACATTTTTCATTGGAAACTTTGAACATCATGTAAACAAATCAATTTTTGAATTGGGTAAGATTTAAGGCAATGCTACTCAGACCTGAGGGGGGGAAAACCACAAAAGTTTCTATTTTTCTTCGGAAACATTAACAGGTCAGAATCAACATCAGAAAGTATCCCCCTTCTGAGCGTTCAATGCACCTTTAGGTATTGCCAGCATTACAAAATAGCATCCACTTTCGTACTCTGAGTATGAAATGGGAAATTGTTATCTACTCTTCCTTGAAAACTGTAAAAAAAAGAACACATGGCAGCTTAGATAGTTCATATTAAAAAGTAACATGACAATGAAGACGACTACACCCGGTGCACACAAAGGAGTCCCTGCCTTTACAAGAAGCTCTCCAGAGCACTGTATTTCTCTTCCGGCTGACTCTGGTGTAGTGTGGAACACACATGGATTCATAAATTAACTTTTAACATCAACTACAGACTAACGAATGACAATTAGACACAGTAAGTTCAAAAATTTTACATTTTGCTCCTGTTTGGCTGCTAAAGAGCAGCAATTTAAATCGATATAAAAACTTCTGACCACAAAGCTTGCTATACAGATAAAGTACATAATCAAAAAGTAAGCAGCAATTGAGTTTCTTATTTAAACTTATCTAGTATAGAATATTTACATATTTGGGAAGAGAGATCTCCGAAACCACCATTCTCTTCACTCCCCTCCTGCCCTCGGCCCGTCTCCACCCGCCCTAGTCCCTCCAAATGGAAATCAAGTGTCCTGAACTATATACACCTGTACTTTGGCTAAGCTGGCTGGATGTGACTCCTTCTGCGGTCCTGGTCTGGAAGAAAGGAAACAAAGTCTTGGAAGTCATTTGCAGCCTTCCTTTCTGAACAGCAGTGGACTGTACTCAACGAATCTGTTCTTTTGCAGCAAGGGGGCAAAGGGCCCCCACACTTCACTCATCAACCTGAATGGGGCAAGATCTGAATGCCATCAGCCTCTTGCGCCACAACAGGCCACCAGAGAAAAAGGAAAGAAAAAGGTCCCAACAAACACAGCAACGAGCAACACAAGTTTCCCAACAAAGGAACCTCTCCTCCCTGGGCTCCCCCAGAAATCACACTCCCTCTTTCCTCTCCCTCCCCTCCCACAAAACAAAATGAATTCACATCACAAGAACTTGGTACTCTGGTTAAGTGTCAGGTAAATATAAGAAAGAGTAAAACTGTCACTTTTTATACTTTAACTGAGACATAAAGCTAACGGAACACACAACATCACTGTGAAAATAACTTTCTAAAACAGATCCAGTCTACATAGTGCAGCCAATAAAACATAAAAGAATAGTTTGTTCACAATCTGCCTTGTACAGGATATTTATCTTCTTTCGATGCCATATAAATAGCATTTATATAGCTTAAACATTCAGAGACATGCACTGGGACTTTTTAGGTAGTACGAATTTCTTCACAATCACATGTGCAAATTTTACAAATCACTAAGTGAGTATTAGTAAGCTTAGGCTGGACTGTGTCTCGTATTATCTAACAAATTTAATGGGGGTTCAGAATCATCCATAGGAAGGACCAGGCGTGTTCCCCGAATGACCAGTTCGTGGTCCCCAAACGCAAGCTCCCGATCCAAGGCATCTTCAGAACTGTTTCCCATAAATCTCCTAGGGGCACCGGATGTCGCTGACTCAGTGTTCACAGTAGAATCCCCATACGTCAGACTAATATCGCCGTCATTGAGAATAAGATCAGAGTCGTCATCTTTCAATTGTTCCTGGTTCTAAACGCAAATAAAATAAGTTTTAAGAATTGTTATGAAATTCAGGAAACATTTCCCATAGGAAAAGTTTGAAGGATTCCCTGTTTCAAACCCTTCAGGGGTAGCCCTCTGCCCTCAGGATAAAGTCTAAAGTCCTTCCCTTGGCTTAAAAGACACTGTGTGACTTGGGGCTTCAGCTTCACCTAACACCACAATGTGCTGCTCCCTCCCAACAGCCCCACTGTGTGCCCGCCAGACTGAATTGCTGATGGTTGCCCAAATCTCTCCTGCTTTCTCTGACTTCCTGCCCCCTCCACCCACCTTCACGGGCAGCCTACTTATCACTGAGGTCTCGGCTTAAAAGTCATTTTCTCCCAGAAGTCTTCCTTGATCTTCCAAGGCTAGCTTAGGTGTCCCTCCTGTGTTCTCTCTCAGCATCCTGTACTCAGCCATCTCCTAGAGTGGCACTTCCCCTTGTATCATACCTGCATGTGTACTGGTCTGTTCCATACCACCCCCTCCAGTAGACTCAAGTCCCTTCTTTGCTGTAGCCCAACTACCTAGCAGTTTGGGACACACAGAGAGTATTCACTCAAGTTCAATTGATTATTGAGTGGATTTATATAAATGAAACTTTTATTTTTGTATTAACAGTGCCTAGAAATACAGTATCACCCAAATATATTGAATCCTCATTGTATACTTGTCTCCCAGCTCGCTAGGCTTTGGTTCTAATGAAAACTTTGTAGCCAAGAGTATAATTAAATATAGTTCTACAAAAAAAGAAAAAGTCAAGCATATATAGTGCCATTTTGGTAAATAAAAAATGTATGTGTGCACAGAAAAGTGTGGAAGGGTATTCAACAAAATGATGATAGTTAGCTCTGCATGATAGGATTGCTAGTGATTTTTATTTTTTTCTTTATGTTTCTGTACTATCTGAAATTTTATGGTAATGAATACATACTACTTTTAAAAATCAGGAAGTCGTTTTTCTAATGTAAAGAGTAAAAATCATTCTAAACACTCATTGATCCAGAAAAAAAAGTCTGTGACTAATACTCCTTGAGGGAAGTAGAGCTGATAGAAACATCTTACATCCAGCTCTCCTATCCTGTATGTTTGAAATTTTTAAATTTGTCTAAGATAGTTAAATAGATTGAAGAGACTATTAGACAAAAATAAACAAAAATTAATTTGCTGTTGCTAGAAATTTGCCTAAATATTCAAAGACAAAGACATGTGAATTAAAAACCAAACAAACCCATTCCACCAACCAGCCGTAATCCCTTCCTACCCAATCTAGTTATAACACTAAGTCTGACTGGTGTCTATCACTTAATTCAGCAACACTCACCACAAAGCCCCAGGGCACCTTCACACATCAGCAGCAGCTCCTCAGCACCTTCTAATGTTTTTATTAAGTTTGAGGTTTGGGGCAATATCTATCAAATTTTAAAATGCATATGCCTTTTGCCCCAGCAATTTAATCTTTAAAATCTATTCTATATACCTTTATATACTTGGGTAAATTTATATGCACAAGGATATTCGCTGTAAACATTGTAGTAACAAAAAAGCAAAGGAAACAACTTAAAGGTCTATCCACAGGAGACTGATTAAATCACTCTTAGTATAGCCACACTATGCAGCCACCAATAAAGAGAAGGTAACAGATCTCTTGTACTCATAGAAAGGGATCCATGATGTATTATTGAGTGAAAAAAGCAAGTGGCAGGACCATACACTTATTATGATCCCACTGGTGTAAAACAATACCAAACAAAGCTTTATATACACATATGAGTTTGTGTAGATAAAAATATCTGGGAGTATCTGCGATAAACCCTTAACAAAGACTGCCTCTGAGGGATGCAGGTGGGAGGAGGGCGGCTTTTATTTTTCACTTTGTACATTCCACAGGTTTGAATATCTGGCCATAAGCATGTTACTTTTATGACTAAAAAAGTAGTTAATGATGACAAAAAATAACATTAAAAATTAAGTTTTATGGTTGTTACAGGTTATATTGTGTCCCCCCAAAAGAGGTTGAAATCCTAACTCCCAGCACCTGTGAATGTGACCTTATTTGGAAATAGGATCTCTGCAGATAACCAAGTTAACATGAAGTCATTAGTGTGGGCCCTGATCCAATATGACTGGTGGCTGTCCTTATAAAAACAGGAAATCTGGAGACACAGACAGACAGACATACACAGGGAGAACACTATGTGAAGATGAAGAAAGAGATGTGTGTGATGCTTCTACAAGCCAAGGAATACCCAAGATTGCCAGCAAACCACCATAAGCTGGGGAGAGGCCTGGAACAGATTCTCTCTCACAGTCCTCAGAAGGAACCAACCCAGCCAACACCTTGACCTCAGAATTCTAGCCTCCAGAACTAAGAGACACACATTCTGTTGTTATGCTGCCATTCAGTTAGTGGTATTTTGTTATGGCAGCCCAAGGAAACTAATACAACAAAGTTGTATTTTGCTATATTCCACAGGACACACAGTCGTGGAACTGTTGGCTTTTGGTGATGGTGAGTGGGTCTCCGGAATCCAAGAGCCAAGGCTCTTGGACTTAACCAGCAAAGCTGGCTGAGCCCTCTGCACAGAGCCACGCGGGCACACAGGGCCCAGAAGGAATGGAGACTGTGCTTGAGGGGAGCCTGGACAATGTAGGAGGCAGAGACAAGACAACATGGGGTGTTCCTCCCACCACCAGCACGATCTGTCACAAACTGCACTGACGCAACGTAATACAAAGCTGTAGGGTATTCCTCCCTGATCCAGGCGCCACTCCCACTAAGTCTACTCTTCTCCATCTGCTCTCTGTGGGATCTGCTCTGACACACTACAGAGGAGGTCACAGGAACTGGGAGGTGCATGCCTACAATGCTTCACCACAGCCTCGTTGCTCTTCTCAAGGTGTTGCATCAGAGTAGTCAGGATTGGTGGGTTTTGTTGACATGAGCACTATATTTGATGCCACAGATTAGTTTTGAAGGGTTGGGTTAGAAGCAAAGGTTTTAAAAAAAATAACTTGAAAAATGAAATGGTCATATTTTAAAATAAAGGCAGGTTAGCTTTTGTCATTTCTTTCTTTGTTGCAGTACTTGCTGAATCACCAATCATATGTTGATAGCTAAGGAAAAAATATGGAATCTAGATTACATCTCGGTACACTCATGCCTCCCAGCTATGTGGAACCCAGGTAGACAAACTTTCCCTAATATCCAAAAGTTGGTAGGCGTGAAATAAAAGATCATCTGTTGCACCTTAGGGGCATCAAAAGTTGTCTTATTAATCTTCTTAACATGACTGTGACAACGCTAATTTATAGATTAAAACATACACATTTGTACTGAGCTCAGGCTGCATACTGCAAATAAATGAAAACTGGCATGGGAATAGAATTATCTACTAAAATCACTGACAGTAAGATGAGGTACTATTCTATATCTGTTTTCAAATGATGTTTCAAAGGCTGTGAATTATATTTATACATTTCAGTATATTTTCTGGGTGAGCAAAATATGCTTATATTCCCTCTCATGGATTTTATACCATAAAGGCAAGCAAAACCAAACCAAATAAAACAAAACCAGTAACCTATCCATAGAGCAGATAAGTTTAACTTAATGAAGAACTTAGGTTCTGGATAAAACTAACTTACTTCGTAAGCCTGGGGGCTGGTTAGGCATCTCGCAATGGGTCCGCAGCAGGCAGGGAGTGTTGTCGTAAGAGGAGGCCCGCTGTGCGTCAGCAGAGGCTTCAGGTAGCTGTGCTGGTTAAGGAAGAGCTGCGTTCCTTTCTTCACAATTTAAAAGAACAATTCACTTGATACGACCACCGTCACAGTGTACCTACCGCTTCAGAGGACAGCAAAGGGCTTTCACACACGTTGCCTCATTTCATCACCACGTTATGTCAGTGAGACAGCAAAGGGGGATTTTATTATTATCTCTATTTCACAGATACGGAAACTGAGGCTCAGAGAAGTCAATGATCCACCTAAAGTCACACAATTAAGTAAACGGAGGACCAATACTTGAACCCAGATTGGTTTGATTCCAAATCCTAGGCCCTTTCCACTACATCATATTGCCTTTCTGATTTTACTAAAACCAAAAGGAAGACAAAATCACTCTCAATTTAGCATTGAAGGAGATATGGAAGAAAGTAAAGCATGGTAACAGTCAGAAAAGAGATTAAATATTCCAGTAGTAGAATATAGTAATAAAGATGGTTTCAATCATTTATTGTGGGATTCAGCTGGCCTCGAATGAATTGAAACTTTAGTATCAAAGGAAATTCAAGCCTAAAAACATTTTTAATAATTATGCATCATCAGTTCCTCTATCATAGACCCTCATTTCAGTATTCATTTATTCTTCAAAAAACAAAAACAGATGTGCTAATATATATGGTACTCAGAAGGAAAAAAGACGGAATCACAAGAAAAGGTAAAGAAAGGAAGAAAGACACATATACATATTCCCCACTTTCTAAAATTACAACCAAAGGTTGTTTTCAATTAAAAATGAGGGGCCGGCCTGGTGGCATAGTGGTTAAGTTCGCGTGCTCCACTTCTGTGGCCTGGGCTTCACAGGTTCGGCGGATCCTGGGTGCAGATCTACACACTGCTTATCGAGCCTTGCTGTAGCACACGTGCCACACATAAAAGCAGAGGAAGATGGGCACGGATGTTAGCCCAGGGTCAATCTTCCTCAGCAAAAAGAGGAGGATTGGCAACAGATGTTAGCTCAGGGCCAATCTTCCTCACCAAAAAAAACTGAGGAAGTCAGAGAGAACTTCATGAATTCCCATATCTATAAATTATAAGTAAAGATTAAAGTACTCTATATAAATTCACTTATGCACTTTATAAAACATCTGGCCACACAAAACTACTGAAAACCTGGAATGATGAATTCTAATAATGCATTGAGTATAGAAACTACCAGGTCTTAGTCTAGTGGTACTTAATAGGGAAGTATTGAGGCTAACAAGTCTTGGTGTTTAACTCTATAAGAACAAATTCCTTAAAAACCAAAACTTACCAAACTTTGACAAAAGGAAAAAGAAAAGAAAATCTGAACAGTCTTATATCTATTGAAGAAATTAAAAACCTCCTTCCTTATACAAAACACTCTAGGCCCAGGTAGCTTCACTGGTAAAATCTTCCCAGTACTTAAGGAAGAAATAACACCAATCCTCCAGAAAATAGAAAAAGAAAAATTTTTCCCCATGAATTTTATAAAGCCAGCATAATCTTGTTATAGAAACTTGACAAGGACATTGCAAGAAAAAAAAAATCACAAACCCATATCTCTCATGAAAACAGACTCAAAAATCAGACACAAAATTTTAACGAATTAAATCCAATGACATACACAAAGGATAACACATCATGACCAAGTGGGATTTGTTCCAGCAATGCAAGATTGGTTTAACATTCAATGAAAATCAGCACAATAACAGATTAAAGGAGAAAAAAAATAAACACATGATCATCTCAATTGACGCAAAGCGTCTGATAATATTCAACACCTGTTCATGATAAAAACTCCCAGTAGACTAGAAATAGAAGGGAATATTCTTAACTAGATAAAAGATATCTCAAAAACCTACAGCTAACATCATACTGAATGGTGAAATATTGAAAAATTTCCCCCTAAGGTCAGGAATAAGACAAGAATGTTCACTATCATCACTTAGATTCAACATTGTACTGGAGAGGTCCAGCCAGTGTAATGAGACATAAAAAAATAAATATAAGGTATTGGAAAAGAATAAATAAAATGTTACTATTCACTTGATTGTATGTACAGAAAATAAAAAAAAAATCTACAAACTATTAGAACTAGTTAAAGTGAACTTAACCAGATTACTGGATACGTGGTCAATATTTAAATATCCAATTGTATATCTATATATTAAGAGTAAACAAGTAGAAAATAAACTAAATACTATTTGCAATAGCATCAAAAATATCAAATACTTAGGGATAAATATAACGAAAGATGTGCGAGACTTGTCACTGAAAACTATAAAACATTAATGAAGAAATTAAAGAAGATCTAAATAAATGGAGGGATATACTATGTTCATGGATCAGAAGACTCAATATAATTAAGATGTCAGTTCTCTTCAAATTCATCTGTAGATTTAATACAAACCCAATAAAATTGCCAGTGGGTTGTGTGTGTGTGTGTGTGTGTGTGTGCAAAATGACAAGCTGTTTCTAAAATTTAGATGAAAGCGCAATGGACCTAAAATAGCCAAGGCAATACTAAAGAATAACAAACCTGTAGGATTTCCCCTATTGAACAGTGAAACTTATTACAAAGAACAATCATTAGGAGTGTGGTATTGATGTAAAAATAGACAATCAGAAAAGAGAGTCCAGAAACAGTCCCCCACTTATATGGCCAAGTGATTTACAACAAAGGCTCCATTGTAATTCAGTGGGCTAAGGATGGTATTTTCAACAAATGGTGCTGTCAATTGAATACTCATATGGAAAAAAGTAAGTCTTGACCCATATCTCACACCATACACAAAAATTAATTTGTGATGGAGTGAAGACTTAAATGTGATAGCTAAAACACTCACACTTTTAGAAGAAAACCTCGTAAAATATCTTCATGACCTTGGGATATAAAAGATTTCTTAAGACACAAAAAGTACTAACCATAAAAGAAAAGATTAAAAAAACAAACCTCAATAAAATGAAGAATTTCTGTTCCTCAAAAGACAAGATTAATAAAACTAAATGGTGAGCCAGCCCTGATGGCCTAATGGTTAAAGTTCGGCGCTCTCACCACTTTGGTGGCCCAGGTTTGCTTCCCAGTCATGGAACCACACCACCTGTCTGTCAGTTGCCATGCTGTGGCGGTGGCTCACATAGAAGAATCAGAATGACTTACAACTAGCATATACAACTATTTACTGGGGCGTTAGGGAGGAAAAAAAAAGAAAACTAAATGGTGAGCTACAGATTGGGAGAAGATATTCACAATACATAACACCAACAAAGAACCCAATTCAGGACTATAGAAAGAACTACAAGTCAATATGAAAAAGACAAAAGACAACTCAATTAAATAATGGGCAAAAGAACTGAACAGACACACTTCATCAAAGAGGATATCCAAATGGCCAATAAACATATGAAAGGATGCTTGACCTCACCAGGCATCAGAGAAATGCAAATTAAACCACATGAGATATCACTACACACTCATTGAAATGGCTAAAATTTAAAAGGCAGACAAAGACCAAGTTTTGATGGAGATGTGGAACAACTGGAAGTCCCTTAACTTGCCAGTGGGGGTGTAAATCAGTTACAACCACTCTGGAAAACTGGCAACAGACACTTGCTCTCAATTCCACTCCTAGGTATGTACCCAAGAGAAATGAGTGCCTATGTTCACCAAAAGATGTATACACAAATATTTAGGTTTATTTGTAATAGCCAAGAGCTGGAAACAACCCAAATGTTTATCAAAAGTAGAATGGTTGAGGAAAAAAAAAAAAAAACCCTGTACTATGTATTCATACTATGGAACACTGCACAGCAATGAAAAAGGATGAATTACTGGTACAGGCAACAATATGGACAAATTACACAATGTTGAGCGAAAGAAGCAAGACATAAAATAATATGTAATATATGATTCCATTTATATGAAGATCAAAAACTGGTAAAACTAATCCATGTTGCTAGAAATCAGAATAGTGGTTGCTCTTTTGGGAGGAGGACGGGGAAGGTATTACTGACTGCAAGAGAACACAGTGTGCCTTCTAGGGTGCTGGAAATGTTCCATGTGTCTTTATATGGGTGGCAGGCACACAGGTGTATACATAGGTCAAAACTCATCAAGCTGTACACTTAAGATTTGTGCACATTACTGTATTTAAGTTATATCTCAATTATAACGAACAATCTGGCTACACAAAGGAACTGAAATCTAGAATGATGAATGATTCATCTACTAGAGTACTAACTATTAAAATGACCAAGTCTTAGTCTAGTAGTACTTAATAGGGTAGGACTGAGTCAACAAGTCTTGGTGCTTGCTTCTATAAGAATACACAGAAAAATAAGCTATCATTCTACTCTTTCTCTACATCAGGATCATTTAATTGTTTTGTATATTATGGAGAAAATGTGTAAAACATTTTATGCAAGAAACACTAAACAATTTTTGTTAAATCAGAGGGATGAAAAAGCCCCAAGAGATATGGGAGTGGCTTTTACCCAAAATGCTGATAATGGAGCCAAAAGTAATGGCATAATCATTAAACAACTTTAAAGAGCTAGGATCTGTCTCACTAATGGGAGTCTTAATACCACAGATATGCTTGCATGCTTGTTTCCATACAGTAATTTAATTTTGAGTACTTGCAAAAAGTGAATGTAAAACTCTAGCAAACAGAATGTAATAAACAGCAGCTTCTAATGATAAGTGTCAAGTGTATTTTTCTTAAATATACAAGGCTTTGATCAGAAAGTTGAAAGTAAGGAAAAATTTTTACATGGTTGTCCCAAATGTGCTTCAGTGCAATATAAACCAGGTTTTGATTCTTTTACTGGTAAGTCTCAGCCCGAAAGAACTCCATGGTCCCTTCTTCTAGTTCTATTTTCAAATAATAAATTCATTTTAATAAATAGTGAGTGATAAAATGTTTTTTAAAAGGCATGATTTAAACAGGTTATAGAATATAACATGACCCAAAGTATAGCCATGAAGAAGACTGTTACAATATGACAAGAAAGAAACAAGGAAAATTGGCATCTGAACAGAGAGGAGAATCTCCCAGTCTTTGGAAAGGTCAGAGAAAAGAGGCCTATCCCTGACTACTGCAGTATCTAACAGGACTGTTCTCTTATCTCCTTCTCATGCTTTTTCCTAAGGCAGCCTTTCCTCTTTTACCCTAGCAAGTACACTGACAAGAACCAACAAATACCTTCTGTAGGATTCACTAAATTAGCTAAAGGACAATAAATATTAAAGTTTGCTATAAATAAACCTACATATCAAAGACAGTCTATCGTAAAGGCTTCTGAGGCCCTTCATACAGCCAGCTTCTGCAATCACTAGTCCCTACCAGTTTCATGGGTTTTCAGAGGAATTCGTTTGCCTGGGTTTCCTTTAATAACTTTCTCCACTACACTGAAGGGAAAGGGAAGACCAAAGGTAGGTTTTATAATCCACTTCAGGAAGGGAGTGGTCAAAACTGCTGTTTCATTTAACTGTAATTGTCGATGTCCATACTGCCATTTTTTTCTCAATTAAGGATACTTATGATCAAAGTTGTACCACATCCGGAAGAGCCAGGCACTCTCTGCTTTGGTAGTTCTTCTCTCATTTTCAGGAATACTCTGCAAACATATAATAAAGTCAATACATACACAAAGATCAAAACACATTTACTTAGAGTCATTTCTTTGTAGAACTGGAAATACAGCCTACTACGTATGAGATACTCTCCAATATGGGTAACGTTAGAAATTTAATAGCTTGTATATTGTAGCTTTGGAATAAGAAATTGGAATGTTTTTCTGAAAACCTCTATTACTCAGGCTGCTTGCTGATTTATGAATCTACTGTTATTTAAAAAATCAATGTGGAATAATTCACCCCCTAAATCTGAAAGACTTACACCCACAATGTGAATGGCACCTTAATCAGAAAACATCACATTGACATCCCTATCTGTGGGAGTTGTCATGGGTCCCAAAAGTAACTGGCATTTTCAAAGTTGCTACTATGTTCTTAGAACACTAGCAAAATGAAAGCAAGTAGGGAAATTCCACAGTAAGCCTGACTGGCTAGGAGGGAAAACTCACATAGCAAGCGGGCCTCTTTGAAAATAGCTTCCAAAAACAGAAACAGGGTCCTTATTTGTGATATGGTGCGGTCAGCAGTGGGGCAGTTAGGCGATCTGGTTCATCTCAGCTCAAACATGAACTAGTTGGGCAAGTCCCTTTTCCTCTATGGGCCTGAATTTCTTCATGTATACCACGTGAGGGTTAGAGATTCTCGAAGGCCCTTTCTAGCAAGAATGTTCTATGCTTCCATGATTTTCGAGGAGCATAGAGTTTAGATTCTGGGTTTTGGTTCCTTCCTGTCTTTCCTGATCCTCGTAATAAATGAATGTTCCTCTCAACATGTATCAAAACATATACAATATAAAAATGTTTGAGAATACTGTATGGGCTTACAAGAGCCAAAAAATGCCTGTATGGCCTTTCACATCAGTATGCACAGGTTTGTGTGTCTCCATTTTTTGAAGAGCAATTAATCTATAAATCTCCTGATCCCCTCACCACATAAACACCTGTACGCCCAACTTCCACACACTCTACACTTATTATAACGGTCCTCTGTGCTCCCCAGCGAACACTCAAAATACTGAGTAAACAATATAACAAACCAAGACATCCATAGGGTTTCGAGGGCAAGGGAAAAACGGTATTTTTTCCTGTATATCACAGCTGGCAGTCATCTACCTGGCTCTGTCCCTGTCACTCCACTTCCATTTCTCCTCTGTGGTGACAGAGGTAATGTGGCAGGTGGAGACTTATGCAGATGGTGATCAAGCATTTGTCTGCTGAGCTGGATGAGAACTTTATTCTTGTTTGGACATGGGGGTGGAGGCATTGGGGAACTATGACCCCTTGGAAACTACCCCAGCAGCTCGGAATCATGAGAATTTATCCAGCTTGATTTGTACAAGTATTTATAATGGAATTATACTTTAAGGTTCTGACCGCAAAAGAGGCAAGTACTTACTATATCACATATACACTCATCACTCAACAGCTAACGAAATTAACATCTCGGAAATGAATCTGATAAATGTTTTTTTTTGAACCACACCCTGAAGACAAACAGACCAGGGTTTGTTTCAGACAAGAAAAAGAATTGTGTTTTGAAAGAGATATTTTCATCTTCAAAAACCTAAATTCTGTGATTTCCCATCTAATGTCCAGGACAGAGTCACATATTCAGTGGTGCTCAGAAACCATTAAAAAGCGGATGGAAAATACCAGAGAAGGGTGCTCAGTCTAGAAAAGGCACTGAGTTACACTGCACTTAGTCTACCAGGCTCAGGTTCAGAGGAACAACCGAGAATGTGACACATGGAAATAGCAAGGAAATGGCGCAAGGTTGAGGCACGGGGTAAGAAAGGGTACTCTCCTGAGCAGGCACAGAGGACTGGCTGAAGATTCTAAAGCTTCTAGGCAGTTCTCAAGGGCAGCTGCTGGCCATCCAATTTGAAAGTTACACAGGAAGAGCAGCTGGAGTGGGACTTACATCAGAGACAAGGCTTCATGCACAAACCCAAGTGGAAAAAGGCTCCGTGTGCCAGAGCAGTCACTTGAAAACCCAGGAGCGCTTAAGGGACTGCTCTCCTCTGTGGAGAGCCCAGGTTGGCCCACAGATATGAGAGCTGTCACCCTTGATAACCACACGCTGTCTAAAATTTGGTTTTGTCTCTATCGACCAGTGAGAAAAGCCAGGAATGACGTCAGTTAAAAGCTGATGCAAATAGGACAGGATCTAAATAATAGTGGCATGAAGTCTACAGAAGATTGTTTTCTTTCCAAACAACTGCACACTCGACAGAAATGCCAGAGACGACACAAATGCATATTTACCAAATGTTCTTGGTCTGAATCAACACCAACCCTAAAGGAGAAACACAAAAGGCAAATGAGATCTTGAAGCCAAAAAAAAGGTCTATTCACATACATACACATTGTCAGGCAACTACTTTTCTCAACACAGAAGCTACAGAATGGTTAATGTTTTGTCGCTTCTCTACGGTTGTTGATGTAGATTTTTGGTTCCTGCCACATTCCTTAGCAACAGCTTGGCTCCTAAGGCAAGCAGAGTCTACGGATTCTCTTCCTGCAATCCCATTGACCAGTTTCAGAAAAAAAAATCATTTCTTCTCTGACTATAAGTCCACTGTAAGCAGAGTCGGGGAAAGGAGCATCGCCCCCGTTGCTGAATGAGAATTACTGGGTAGTTCCAAAAACAAGGCTGGCACAATGCAGTTCCAGGAGGGAGGTGCATGTTTTCAGCTCTCATGGCAACATTCTGTTATGACGACTGAAGAGAGGGTCCAATTACAGTCTTTTTCATAGGCTAATGGATAGACATTAGCCTTGGTTCTTCAGAATTCTTTTTCATCTGCTTAAAATTCCTGCTTCCCGTACCACAGGGAATGGCTTCATTATGAAGAAGTTCTCTTGGACTCCTCTCCATCTCCTCAACACGAGCACTCACCAACTCTGCTAATTCTTTTTCTAAACTGTCTCTCAGACCTTCTCTCCTTTCCATTCCAACTGCTCAAGCTCAGGCCTTACTCTGACTCATGGGGTCTGTAGCAACTGGCTGTAAGGTTTTCCGGCTGCCAGGATCTCCCCTAGATTTAACTGTCAAAAGCATAGAACTCACTAGGTTATTCCCTTGACAAAAGACTCAGAGGGCGGCTTACAACCCAGGGGGTCATGTCTAAAGTCCTTTGTGTGGCATTCAAGACTCTTTACAAACTAGCAACCCCCACACTCCAACCTACCTTTCCCCTCATTCTCTCCTACCTTCTCTACATTAGCCATACTCCACTACTCCTCTCCCCAAATCCCTGTCCTCTCCCGAGCCTCCAAGCCTTTGCTCATGTTGTTCCCTCTATCTGAAATGCACTGTCCCTCATTTTTTTCCTACTCCTTCTTTGGGTTCCATATGAACCATTCTATGACCCCTTTAGGCAGAATCATTTTTTCCTCTGTGCTTTTACAGCATTTTCTAGAGTCCTCTATTATAATACTTAGCACAGTCCAGTTATTTACCTGTCAGTCTCCCCAAATAGACTGTGAGCTCCTTGAGGGTAAAGGCCATCTCAAGTCATCTCTGTATCCCCAGAGTCTAGCACAGTACCTGATACACAATAGGTGCTCAAATGTTTATCGATTAAGGTCCCTACTACAGACAGCACAGGAAACATAGCAGTGTGAGAAGCTGTAGCAGTAGCATCCCTGAATACGAATAACACCGAAGGGAGGAAAAATGATGCAAGACCTCATCTAGAAGGCAAGTGAATCATGGTCAAGTACTTGAAAACACATGGCCACGACCAGATTCATAATTCAAAGAAAGGCTCATTTCTTCTTCATTAAAATGGCCAGAAGCTGTTTGCTATCTTAGCCATATTAAACTCTAACCACATTTGTGCATCTAAAGTGACATCTAGTGGTCTTGGAGATAGCACATTTGTAATACGCAGATGGAACATTATGGGAAGCCAATTCCATGTAATAAACATTTATAGAGCACTTATTATCCATCAGGCACTGCACTAGGCAGAGGATATAGACATGAATCAGACACGGTCCTGCCCTCAAGGGGCTCACAGACCAGTGAGGGAGACAGACATAACTAGAACGTAATCCCCAAGGGCTTTGCAATCAGGGAGAGTTGGGTTCCAATCTGGCCTCAGCTCCATTCTAGCTATGTGAACTCAGTCAAGTTATGCAGCCCTATGAACTGTAATTGTATCACCAGGAAAATATCCACCACACAGAGTTGCTAGCAAGAATTAAATGAGAAAACGTATCTAAAGATTTTAAAAGAGTGTCTGATACATCATTAACATTCGCTAAATGGTAGCTCTTATAACAATATTATTATTACAAGGCTGATTGAAATAAGTATTGTAGTAGAGATACTCAAGGTTAAGCAAACAGAAGAGTGGTTCCAATAAAAAAGAAGAGGGCAAAAAGGAGGCAGCATTTGAGCTGTGTCATTTCCTGGGACTGAAAGAGAATTTTAGGCAGAAGAAATGGTATGAGCAAAGGCTCGGAGATGGAGAAATGCAAAGTATGTGTGGTAAATGACAGGGAGCCAAATGTGACTGTCACAAACTATGTGAAAGGACGTAGGAATAGCTGGCTGGCTCTAACTCACTGAGGATCCATTGTCCACACCACAGCTGGAATGATCCTTTTACAGTGTAAAATAGACCACGTCACTCCCTTGCTTTAAAATCCTACAAGATTTCCAACTGGATTTTAAAATCCAAACTCCTTACCATGTCCTACAAGATCTGATAGCAGGGGTCCACCAACTACAGCCCACAGGTCACACCCAGGGCATCTCCTGTTTTTGTGAATAAAGTCTTGCTGGAACACATGCACACCACCTGATTTACATATTGTCTCTGGGAGCTTTCACACTAGAGTTGAATAGTTGAGACAGAGACCATACGGCCTTCAAAGCATAAAATATTTACTATCTGGCCCTTTAGAGGACACGTTTGCCAACCACTGCCCCATAGGATCTTGCACACCACCTCATTTCCTACCTATCCTTCCATCACTAATTTCCAGCTACAGAGGCTTTTTTCTGTTCATTAAACAGGCTAAGTTTGTTCCTGCCTCAGGGCCTTTGCACATGCTTTCCCCTCTGCCTGGACTGCTTTTCTTCCTGCTCACTGTTTAACTGGCAATATCTTGTCATTCAGGTAGACTGAGCTCAAATGTAACCTTAGAGAGACCTTTCCTGACCTCTGCCTATAAAATACACTCTATCCCCAGTCACCACCACAGTACCTTGTTTGTCATCAGAGCATTTACTATCATCTAAAATTGTCATCTTCATTTGTTTACTAGTTTATTGTCTGTCTTCTCCCATTAAAGTACAGATTTTATGAGACGAGGGATCTTTTCTATCTTATTACTACCACCGCATCTCTCTAGAGTAGGGTCTCTTAACCTTCACATTACTGACATATGGACCCAGATCATTCTTTGTCATTGGGGGGAGGGGGGGCGCTGCTCTGTGCACTGTAGGATGTTTAGCAGCATCCTTGGCCTCTGCCAACTAGACGCCAGTAGCAGCCTCCTCTCTTTGATTGTGACAATCAAAAATGTCTCCAGACACTGCCAAATGTCCCTTGGCAGGGGCAAAATCACCCCCTGTTGAGAACCACTAAGTTAGAGCTTAAAACAGTTCCTGTCACGTAGTGGGTGCTCAATCAGTATTTATCAAAGGAAAGAATAAAAGGCATATTTGAAACGCTGTGCTAAGAGCTTTACAGACATTAGCTCACTGAATCCTTACAACAACACTAGGAGGTAGGTACGATCAAACACACGTCACAAATGAGGAAACCGAGGCTTAAAAAAGTTAAAGAACTTGCTCAAGATCACAGAATCAGTAAATGAAGGAGCAAGAATGCAAAGTCAAGTCTAAGTCTGCATGAATCTTAAACTTTAAGGACTCATCAGCATCCTCAAGATTGTACTAGACAAATTTGGGGGGAGGGAAGAGAAATTAAATCCCAGCCTCTGGGGCCGGCCCGGTGGCTTAGCGGTTAAGTGCGCACGCTCCGCTGCTGGCAGCCTGGGTTCGGATCCCAGGTGCGCACCGACGCACCGCTTCTCTGGCCATGCTGAGGCCGCGTCCCACATACAGCAACTAGAAGGATGTGCAACTATGACATACAACTATCTACTGGGGCTTTGGAGAAAAAAAAAATCCCAGCCTCTGTTTGCAAAGAGGCCCCAAACCCCCAAATAACAACAAAAACAACAAAAATTATCCTAAGACTGTAAGGTAACATATATATATAATTAAATGCCAAACCATGCTACAGGGCAGGCAAGACGGGGCCAAAGAACTTGCAAGCTGGTGAGGCGGATTCAACTTTATGTAAATAGGTTTGTTTTTTTTTTGGGGGGGGGTGCTGATAAGCTTGTGTATTTTATTTTGTTTGGTTTGTGTGGAGGGCAGTTAGGGAAGAGAACTGATCCTTCTTAAAAATTGAGATTCCATTTAAGAGGATTATTTTTCCAAAATTATCTTACATTTAATTTTGTTCTTAGTAGAATAAGGAAGAGTCTTCATTTACAAGCTCTTAAGAAGAGGAAGAAGTTCAATCTTTCCAAAATTCCCACCCTCATTTCTTGATGCAGCACAGTCCAGGAGAAATTGAGACTCGAGGCTTCTCTGTCCACCACTGAACTGTTTGTATGACCTTGAACAACTGAGAAACTTTCTAAGGCTCTATCTCCTCACTTGTAAAATGGAACTACTGTGATTAGATAAATATGTAAAACGCACTTAGCACAATGCCCAGCACATAGTAGGTACTCAACAAATGCCAGGTCCTCCCTGAATTCATAACCAAGGTTATAAGAACATTACTTTTGTGTATTTTCAATTATATACAATAACAGCACAGAAACTGTAAGAAAGGGAATTGAGTAGTAAAGAGAGATAAAGAAATAATAACAACATTCAAAGAGTGTTTAGGGCTGGCTGGTCTTTTAGAATATTAAAAGAAAGGCATAATAGAATGAGAAAAATGGAGAACAGATTCTATAAAATGGGAAATACTGTTTTCTCTAATGAACCCTACACATTCTGGAAGCTCAGTTTCAGAAGTAAAATCTACAAATGCTTTAGCAACAGAGGCTGCTGTATCCATGGAAACAAATGCAGAACTCGAGATACAAAGAAGCTTTCCAATTGAATACATTAACTAGTGTGCATTGAAGACCAAGACCTCACAATCTTGACTTCAGATTGTCAGGTCAGAAACGGTGCTGATCATAAAGATGAGATAGAATGATAAGATCTAGTATCGCAATAAACTGGGCTGTCTCATATGCTGCAGATAGAAGAAAAAATTTTGATTGGATCTGGTGATATGGATCAAAAGCCTTAAATATGTGCATATCCTTTGACCAAGCAATTCCACTTCTAGGAATGCATCCTAAGGAAATAATCAAACAAGTGCACAGTGGTGCCTGCATTTACAAATGTTCACATTGCTAATGGTAATAATAATAGCAAAATCCTCAACTGTTAATGGTAATAACAAAATCCTAGAAACAACACAAAAGTCCAACAGTAGGGATTTGGTTAAACAAATTACGATATATGCAGCCATTAAAATAATGATATTTACTACATAAATGTCCATACTATATTACATTTAAAAGTAAATTTACAAGAGTACCTGTAGTGTTGTCCCTTTTTGTTAAAAATATATATAATGTATAACAAGAGGTCTGGAAAGACATCCCTCAAAATGTTAACAATGGTTTTTACTTTTCTTTTGCATATTTTCCATTTTTTTCCTGTACATTACATATTTTTTAAAGGGAAAAAATGAAACATTATAGATTTATCAAAGCTAAAAATTTTCTCCTGATTAAAAGAAAAGTAACTTGAATTATAATATTAAAATGAGGTCCCCAGTGACTACTTACCTTATATGCAGGCATGACAGCATGGCAGTGGTGCCACCACCAAATACCCACACAGTAAAAAACACAATCAGAAGTGTGGTGCTGAACATCATTTGCCGTGCATAAGTGGCAGTATCTCGAATGGCCAAGGCAAATGCCATTGCACCACGAAGGCCTACAAGGGAATGAAAGAGGTATTTCTTTAATAACTCATTACCAATGTGAGCTTCATAAATTCAAAGAAATAAGGCACATCCTGAGAACTTAGAATCACGTGAAGAAATACATAATACATATTAACATACATAAGTATACACAAATAAATAGAATTAGTAGGTGATACTGACATGCACACATCTTTTAACAATTTTTTGAAATTTATTTTTAAATTTACATACAGTAAAATTTACTCTTTTTGGTGTACAGTTCCATGCTTTGTGACAAATGCATAGAGGTGTGTGACTACTACCACAACCAAGACACAGACCTGTTTTATCATCTCTTCCAAATTCCTTTGTGGGACCTCTTTTTAACCCAACCTCTCCATCACCCTGCCAAACCCTTGGCAACCACTGATCTGTTCTTCACCACTATGCTTTTGACTTTTTGAGAATGTCATATAAATGGAATCACATAGTATGTAAGCTTTTGAGACTGGCTTCTTGTACTCAGCACAATGTGTCTGAGGTTCATCCATGTTGCTGTATCAATAGTTTGTTCTTGTTAGTGCTAAGTAGTATTCCATGGCACGGATGTACCACAGTTCGCTATTCATTCACCCATTGGAAGAAAGACAATTGGGCTGTTTCCAGGTTTTGGCAATTATGAATAGAATTGCCATAAACATTCACATACAGATTTTTTGTGAAAATGCATTAATCTTTATTTTCTCCACCATGTGTGACTATTTCTGAACCAGGAATTTGGAACCAGAACATGAAAAATTTCCCATAGCAGGGAATGGGACACTATAAAAAGAATTTTCTATTGGAGTTTGCAACTTCAATGTTTAAGGGAGTCTTATATTACCAGCATATCATTTCCATTTAAAATCCAGCTGGCATATGGGTTGCAAGTGGTTTCTTGGAGTGGGCAAGAGAGAAAGCTATAACTTACCAGCAAACATCATCATGTGTTGAAAATTTGATCCAATCTTACTTCTTCTACCCAAATTAAGTAAGAGGGACAAGGGGTAAATATTGGCAGCTCTTCCCAAGAAAATAGCAATCTAAAATTATTAATAGGTTAAGGATAATTCTTTTTATTATTAACAATTATTTAGACTATACAGTCAAGATGGTGAAAGGCTATCTTAGAGAGCTCCGTTTCTAACACACAGTCTTTTGATTCCAATGTCCAATGGAACCTTCTGCAACGACAGAAATGTTTTATATCTGCACTGTCCAACACGGTGAGTGCCTGAAATGTGGCTAGTGACTGAGAAACTGAAATTTTCATTTTATTTGATTTTAATTAATTTAAATTTAAATAATCATATGGGGTTAGTTGCTACCAAATTGGACAGTGTAGGTCTGACATATAGGAAATTCATTAGATGAACAGAAACACGTTTAAGAGCAGAGCTTCTTTGGTATAATCTTGAGATTATTAATATAATAGGTTAATTCATTTTAATTGTCAATGTTGGTAGGAGGAAGAGTAACACTGCTTCCTCAGAGCAAAGAAAAGGGCAGCTCAAACACCTCCTACCACTGAAATTCCTGCTAGCCCCGATGTGTTCCTCCGAGCCAATACTTCCACCCTGCTTCAAAGGGCAGGCTTCATGGGAATTCAGAATGGTTTTAACTAGAAACCAATTTTAGCGTCTTTTTCTCCAGATTGCTATCTATAGAGATTCCTGCTTTACAAACACAATTTTTATTTCAGGGGTTACAATATAGTCCCCGCCCCATTTTCTGAAAGGAATATAAAGGAAAATATAAGATTAAAAACAAAACAAGGCGGAGGAAACAGTGCTGACTGGTGGAGTCTGTGAGACTAAAGGCAAAAGGAACTGCACATAAGCACCACATGCTCATTGATCAAGTGGTTTCCCATGGGACTACTGGTTAACAAGTCTGATACTGCTGTGTATGCTGGGACTGAACAATTAAGTAAATGGATGGTGGATGGTGGGAACCAGGTTTCTCACTGTTGGAATGGGAGTTCACAGATCAGCAAGGGGAGGAGGCTAGAATGATCCATATGGTAATGGATTAGAGTTGGAGACATCCATATGAACTCATGTTTAGCTTAACAGAGATACAGACGGTTACATACATGAATATTTACTTTGTACATATGTACACACACACACATACAGGAACTAGTATATACATATATATATATGTCCTTGCTCTGTCAGCTGAGAGGGCCTGGAAGCAAGGACACCCTAGCAGTACTGAGTACACCTAGAGCCCAGATGTTGGTTGCTAATACCATTCCCCAATAAAAGGAACCAGGGCTCCTTGGAGAAATGGCTGATTCTAGGGCTGGGGAAGAAAATATACAGGATGAGCCTGAAGTATCTTGCAGTTCCAGAAAGTAAGGAAGTGCTCAAAAAAATTCAAGAAACACAATGACAGGGGTACATCAAAGGGACACAGGAGCCCACTGAAAGAGCTTCCAATGGCCAAAGCTGGAACAGTTTGAGCAACAAAATTTAAAAAGTAGTACTGTATTATAACCCAAAGTATAAAATAAATATCAGTGAGTCCATACTGATATAAATAAGTGACAGGTTAAAATAATAAATGGGGCAAAATAGAGAACTCTCCTGTGCAATGAATTCCAAATAATTCTGTAGAAACTCTGTCCTCGAGGAGATGGAACCTAACTCCCCACTCCCTAAGTGTGGGCTCCCTGCAGTGACTCCCTTCCAAGCAGCACAATATAGAAAAAAGGAAAAACGAGTAACTTTACAATGGAGCAACCTGACAAATTACTATTTTGGCCAAGTGATTAAGACTAACACCAACATTATTAACATGCTAATAAGTATGTACCCTTGATATGATGTGATGAGACTGGCAATTTACTTCTGTGGTCTTCCTCCCAGTGCATACACAATCCCAGTCTAATCATGGGGAAAACATCAGACAAATTCCAATTGTGGGACATTCTGCAAAACATCTGACCAGTACCCCCTCAAAACTGTCAAGGGTCATCAAAAACAAAGAACATCTGAGAAATTGTCACAGTCAACCGGAACCTAAGGAGGCGTGACAACAAAATGAAATGTGGTATCTTGGATAGGATCTTAGACAAGAAAAAGGACATTAGGGGAAAACTCTGGGGATCTGAATAAAGTATGAACTTCAGTTAATAATAATGTATCATGGGGCTGGCCCAGTGGCATAGCGGTTAAGTGCGTGCACTCCACTGCGGCGGCCCAGGGTTCAGATCCCGGGTGCGCACCGACGCACTGCTTGTCAGGCCATGCTGTGGCGGAGTCCCATACAAAGTGGAGGAAGATGTGCACAGATGTTAGCCCAGGGCCAGTCTTCCTCAGCAAAAAAAAGAGGAGGATCGGCAGATGTTAGCTCAGGGCTGATCTTCCTCACAAAAACAAACAAACAAAAACAAACAAACAAAAAATAATGTATCAATATTGGTTCATTAATTGTGACAAGCATATCATGCTAATGTAAGATGTTAATAACGGGAAACTGGGTGTGGGGTATATGAGAACTTTCTGTATTATCTTCTCAATTTTTCTGCAAATCTAAAACTACTTTAGAATACAAAGGTTATTAAAAATAGTGATTCCCTGAAAGAAAAACAAAAGAAAACAAAATAATAAAAACAAAACATGTGGGCCGATGTGGCAGCGACTGCTAGTTATATCCCCAACATCTATTCTTCCCTTACTCTATGGTAGTGGACACTCCTCCCTCTCATCTCCAGTTTTCATTTGAGTACATAGCCACCTAGATAAAGAATAGAATTCCCAGCCTCCCTGGCAGGTAGGTGTAACCAACGCATGTTAAGTAGAAGTGATGTGTGCATATTCTGGATCGTGTATTTAAAGGGAATTGGCAGACATGCCGGTGAGCCATCTTGGACCCTAAGAACAAGGGAAACTCTCCAGGGATGGTTGTAACAAGGTTGCTTGGGTCCCTGATGACTGTGGAGCAGAGTTGCCACACCAGTTCAGACTTCTGCATGAGAAAGAAACTTCTATCTTGTTTAAAATTTGGTTAATTTGGGTCATTGTCACATGAAACCAAACCTACATCCTACCTAATATAGCCAGCAAGAGAACAACTCTCGCCTGGTAAGAGTCAATTTTCATGGTAGGATTTTGTATTGAGGAACTTCAATTCCTACCAGACTCAGAAACCTATAGAGAATATTTTGCCTTGTTTCTGGATAAGAATAGTGGATCAAGCCACCTGACTGCTCAAAAACTTCTCAAAGACTAGCAGGATATGAAGTTACTGATCTCATGGGAGATTTCCAGCTAAGGTTTTTCTCTTATTAATAGGGCTTTATCTTTTTTGCCTGAAGCTCATTCCCAGAAGACTAAGACTCTGCAGAATGGCATTTCAGTAATACCTCACTTTCTCACAGAGATCCTACTTAGAGTTTTAATTAAAAAAATATTTCTGCTAATCTCTTTGGCAGAATCTTCATTTTAAGGTGGTTTTCTAAATATTTCTTTTGAAAATCACTAATTCAAGCATCTCGCTGTCTGATCACCATCTCTCCTTCCACGTTTCGCGTTCATCTAGCCCACTCAGACCGTTCTTCTCCCTCATGGGGCCTCCAATCCAAAGACCCCTCTACTTTTCCCTCAAAGAGTCCTTCCCCTTCTTCACTTCCCTTCTTAGCCACACCTTAGTAATACTCTTCCCAATACCCTCCATTCACTTGCCCCTCTCTGTGTTTTTACTGCATCCACTTGACATAACCCCAAATCCAGAGAGACCCAACTCGCTTTTTCTCCACACTTACAGCTAAGTACTCCTGAACAATGTCATACAATGGGGCAGACTGATTCTACTGTTAATACCTATTCCTCAAACTCAAATGGCTCTCTAATACTGCTCAGCAATCCTACTGTGTATTTTTGGTCAACTCACTCTTCCACTCTCTACAATAACTGTTTCCAAACCTTCTCCTCAAAACTCCTATCACCTGTAGAAGCCAGCCTCCAAGATGGTTCTCAATGATCCCTGACCCCTAGTATTCACATCTTGGTGTAGTCCCTGCTCACACTGTACCAGGGTCCATCTGTGTGACCAATAGAATATGGCAGAAGGGGGCCGGCCGGTGGTGCAAGCGGTTAGGTGTGCATGCTCCGCTGCGGCGGCCCGGGGTTCGCCGGTTTGGATCCCAGGCATGCACTGACGCACCGCTTGTCAAGCCATGCTGTGGCGGCATCCCATATAAAGAGGAGGAAGATGGGTGCGGATGTTAGCCCAGGGCCAGTCTTCCTCAGCAAAAAAAGAGGAGGATTGGTATCAGATGTTAGCTCAGGGCTGATCGCCTCACAAAAAAAAAAAAAAAAAAACGAATATGGCGAAGGAATAATGGTATGTCACTTCCAAGATTAGGTTATAAAAGGCACGTCGGCTTCCATCTTGGTGCTCTCTCAGCTCACTCCCTCTGGGGAAAGCTATGTTGTGAGCTGCCCCATGCAGAGGTCCACATGGAGAAAAACTAAAGCCTCCAGCTAACAGCCATGTGAGTAGTGTAGGGTGGATCCTCCAGACCCAGTCAAGTCTTGAGAGAGTATAGTCCCAGCCCAGAGCATGACTGCAACCTCAGGAGAGATTCTTGAGCATCCAGCTAAGTTGTTCCTGGATTCCTGACCCTCAGAAACTGTGTGAGATAATACATGCTTGTTGTTTTAAGCTGTTAAATAGGGTAATTTGTTACACAATAGATAACTGATAGGCCACCTGTTTGTATCTCAGTCTCAGCAGACGTCTCATCTCCTACTTGACAGATAAAAATAGAAGTTATCAGACAGGAACACCATCTTGCAAATGTCCCTTCATCTCTACACACCCTGTCCTCTCTTGGAACAATGGTGGAGCTGTGCCTCCTCCCACTGAAGGCCAATCCCTCCCCACATGCTTTGGATTCCATCTCCTCCTGCCTTCTCATGAGGCTGGCACTATTGATGGCCGCTCTTTCATGTAATCAACTTCTCCCTTTTAACTGGATTTTCAACTCAACAAGACACTGAGACAGAGAGAGAGAGAAAAGCAGCCTCCTTCAGCCTTTCATCATCTTTCAACTACTGGCCTGTGGCACAGACTGCAAACTCTTCTCCAGTATCTACTCTCTCTTTCTTCCCTTTAGTAATAGAGGACAAACAATTTTATCTTTTGGGTTGGCAGAGTGGTAGAAGACTTTTTTCTGTCATTTCACTCTATCAGGATTATTTGTGCAATAAACAAAAAAGGAAAATAGAATAGAATAGAAAAAAGAGTTGAAATTCTTATTTGTTTTACTCAGAGGAAATCTTTATATACTTAAATGTATTCTTATCAACCACACCTCCAAAAAACATGAAAATCTCAATAATAACTTTTCAAAATAAAACACATAATAAAGGATACAAATGCTCCTACTACAAATGTTGGATTAAAGACATGGTTCTGGAAGGTGAACAGCGTCAGCCCCATGTAGGAGAAGATGAAATTCTCTGCCAAGAAATTGAGAAGCTCAAACAACTGAAACGAAATTTTAAAAGGTTAGTCCAGTAAATAAAGTCACACAATTTGAAAACATGACTATTACTAAGATAATGAAACACTTTAAACATGTAAAGTTCATGTAAATCCCCAAAAATATGTGATTCAGAGGGGAGTAAATGTAGAGATGACATTTCTAGTCCCACAGAAAAAGCCAGGAATGTTGCTTCACCTCTTCCCGCAATCAGCTTCCCTTCTCCAATCCCTATATTCAGTCATTCTCCTCTTCCTCCACCAAATCCTCTCCATTTTTCTTTTGGAATGTTCCTTGTTGTCCCTGCCACTGTCTTAGTCTAGCTTTCATCACTTCCCACCCATAATGCTGCAAAAGGACCCTAACTGTATCCCTGCCACCCCCATCTTCCACACCACCACCCAATGCATCTCTCTAAATACGGCAGTTTCAAGACATTTCCCTCTTTGCAGGCTGTAAGATCCAGTTCAAATACTTTTGTCCTGGCACAGAATGCTTCACGAGAACTCTCATATCACTGCCTTGCCATGCGATTTCACTGTTTACGTGGGTCTCAGCTCTCGTTTAGGGAGTAAGGCCTTATGCATTATAGTCGCGTGCTCTGTACCCTCCCCTGCTGCCTGCCCACCCCCCACCTGTTCATGTCACGGCATCACTGCCTCCTCAAGTGTTACTAACAGAGCAGGGATCCAAGACTTGCTGAATGAATGAATTCAAGGCCTTCCATAGTTTGGCATCCCTCTGTCCATCACAGTTATCTACCACTGCTCTTTAACACGAGTCCTCTGCCCCACAAAACAGGGTAGCGGTGAAGTCACAACATGAGCTCAGGAGTCAGAATGGCTCGGCTTTGAATCCTGCCTTCTCCACCTGCTAGCTGTGTGGCTTTGGGCAAGTTAGTTAATCTTTCTAACCTGGGGTTGCCTTATTACTGAGAAATGTGAATAAAAATTTAAATAAATAAGTATATATTTAATTAACATTAAATGATTTAATATACTATTATGATGACTTTTTGTTTAATGATAATAGCTAAACTTTATCCAGTTTTTACTACGTGCCCAAAACTATGCTAAAGACTTTACACGCATTATCTCGTTTTAATCTCACAACAACTGTGTGAGGTATGTACTATTATTATCCTCATTTTAAAGATGACAAAACTGAAGCAAAGAGAAGTTATGTAACTTGCCCCCAGTCACACAGCCAGCAAGTAGTGGAACCAGGATTTGGAACGACACTGACTCCAGAGTCCCTGCTTTAATCCACAACCCCGGGGGTCAGCAAACTTTTACTGTGAAGGGCCAGAGAGCAAATATTTGAGGCTTTGTGGTCCATGTGGTCCCTGTCATAACCACTCAACTCGGTGGATGTAGCACAAAAGCAGCCACAGGTTATACATTAAAAAATGGGTGTGGCTGTGTGTCAATAAAACTTTATTGATGGACACTGAAATCCAAATTTCTTTCTTTTTTTTTTTGTGAGGAAGATCAGCCCTGAGCTAACATCCATGCTAATCCTCCTCTTCTTTTTGCTGAGGAAGACCGGCTCTGAGCTAACATCTATTGCTAATCCTCCTCCTTTTTTTTCCCCAAAGCCCCAGTAGATAGTTGTATGTTATAGTTGCACATCCTTCTAGTTGCTGTATGTGGGACGCGGCCTCAGCATGGCCGGAGAAGTGGTGCGTCGGTGCACGCCCGGGATCCGAACCCGGGCCGCCAGTAGCAGAGTGTGTGCACTTAACCGCTAAGCCACGGGGTTGGCCCTGAAATCTGAATTTCATGTAACTTTCATGTGTCACAAAATATTCTTCTTTTGATTTGTTTCCAATCATTTAGCCATGTAAAAACCATCCTTAGCGGACATACCTTACAGGAAGCCCTGGCCTTTGTTTGCCAACCCTTGCTCTACGCGTCCCTGCCATCTATTACCAGATGTTTGCTACCTTCTCTTCTCGATTTTACTGGTATTGGTTCCCCTAGGCTTTTCTGAATCCTCCCCATCTCTCTAGGCTCACCACTTCCTCTAGATTGCTTTCCAGCTCCTCAAGCCTCAACTGCTTCCCCGCTTCTCTGACCTCTTATATGACATATAATCTGAAACACACAATCTAGAAGTTCTATTAGTCTGTTTTTTTCATGTATACAAGCTTCATATCACCAACAAGACTGGAAACTCCTACCTTGTTTATTTTATTCCCCACACTACTGTCTAGAAAAATGCCAAATCCTTTAGCTGATTTTCTTCTCTACACTTATTGCACTGAATTAATCTGTAAAAGTGATTTGTAACTCCAACGTATATGCTTGGGGGAAAAAATGCCTAATCTCTTTTGAGAGGTAGGGAAAAAGCATAGGCCATACACTAAATTTGTGGCACCGGAAGAAAGAGGAAAAGAAAAAGTACCTTTGCTCCTGCTTTATCATGAGTCCTTTCCAGGCTAATCTCACTATGTTCTAATCATTTGGCAAAACTGAAAGCTTCTATTTCTCAACACAATCATAATGAAGTATGCATTTGTTTATATTCCAGACATTACACATTGTTCATGTATTTGTTCTATATACCTCCTAAGACTAGAAAACGCTATGCCTATTTGCTTTATAATTCCCTTCAGGTACCCTGCAGAACTGATCATTCAGCACCATAAGAAGCCCAACAACTGATGTGGTTGACATTCCTGGAAACACAGCAGCCTGGAAGAGCCTCAAGGAAGATGGAAGGAAGTTAATCTTCTCTGTACGACCCAGCAGCAGACCTAGTCAGATCAGCAGTTAATCTTATGTATATCACACAGAAGTAGCTCTAGTCAGATCTGAGTGAGCTTCTAAAACATTCCCCTTAAAAGTCACTAGATTAGAAAAAGAAGGTGACTGATCACTGGAGCCACAATAATAATAGCCCCTGGCTATTCTGCTGACCTATCGCTACCCTAAAAGCTGTCACCCTTCAATCTGCCAATCCCATCTATTTCTGGAGTCAAAGGAAGAGGAGCTGAAATGAGTAGACACTGTTTTGAACAGATCAAACATTATTTTCCAGTAAAAAAAAAAAGACTTCTGTTTCACTGTAAGAAGGAAAAGTTTATTTACAAACTATAGTTTCTCTTACCTGTTTAGTTCTATGCTGAGACTCCGTGGACAAATTATTGTATGTATAATGGGCCTGTGTGATGCCACAAAACAACACTGCAACCACACCTATAAAGACAACGAGTTCCAAGTTCACACACAAGGGGAGTTCCCAACTTTTATACTGAGGCTCTTATTTTACAGAAGTAGATTATATGCCCAGGGTTGAAATTTTCAGTTGTGACTTTGTTGAGAGCAACCAATTCCACCGAAAATCTTTTTTACATTCTAAAGTGACAGCATAAATCCCAACCCTAACAAGCGTGTTCAAATACTAGAGGAGTTGGTCCACTTGCGGAAAAATTGACTGGCAAAGTCCCTCCCTGTAAGGGTTTACAATCAAAAGGAGAAAGTAACCTACCTGTGAAACCCCATGCTTCAGCCAAGAGGAAGGTACTCCAGGACATCAAGAAGAACAAACCTGTCTCCAACAACTGGAACTCCCGTAATTTGGTGAACTTTGTCACGTAAGACTGTCAAGGCTGGTAACTAGATCTTGTAATACAGAAGTGTGACTGGAAAAAATAATAGTCGAAACAAGGCAGCCATGAAAGCAAAAGAAGGGTTCTTCAGTCTCTCTAACAAAAAAGTCACAAAATAAGGAGGCACCAAAGTGAAGAAACTGTTAAAATGAGCATCATACTGAGGAGTCAGCAGCCTTCCTTTCCCTGAGGAAGTCTTACAGCTTAGTCAACCCAACTGTTTTATGGGTATCACATGCTCTGCCAGAAATCACACAGGAAAGGACAGGTAGAAACAAGAGCAAAAGATCAGCTACACAACACAGCAACTCTGACCATTAATTTGCAACCCAAAGCAAGACAGCTTCCATAATTATAGCAATTTACATTTATTAAAAATACGTCATTTCCATGAGATTTCACGTTTATTTGATCCTCTAACACCGCTGTGATGTACAGCATTCCATGATGAAGAAACTGAGGCATGTCACTTATACTAGTCTAAAAAATATTTGTTATTTGACAGTGGAAGGGCCCGTGTCAAGCTGTGACAGATCTTAGGCTGGAATCAACAAACGTGTACTACAACAACAAGATGAACAAGATACACTTCCGACCCTCAAGGAAGTACTGGGGAAGAGATACTATCTGTTCTGGCTCCTTCTTCAGAACTCTTTTTACTGCCCCTTTATGCCACACAGTTCACCTGTAAAAAGCCATAAGACAAGTCTCTTCCAGCACAAAGCTGAAGTATAGCAAACTTAGGGATTCTTGAAAAAAGTATTTGTTTTACATGAAAGTATCTTAGAAGTTTTAGAGCTGGAAGCTCTTTAGAGATCATCTAGCCCCACTCATCTTCCCTGCTGTCCCTGCCCTCCACCTTCCTACACTGAGGTCCCACGAGGTGACGTGTCAACGCTTCTATACCAGAAGCTCCAGGAAGGCAGAGGCCATGCCTGTCTTGTTTATTTTTGATACCCAGAGCACAGCATTTGGCATGCAGCAGGCAATCAAAAAATGTTTTTTGAATGAATACAAGAATGACTTGCCCAATATTTCTAATAGAAAACTAGCTGGCAGTGCCTAGGGCTCTAAAGCAGAAGGCTAAAATTGGTGAGAGCTGAGATGATGTTCAATTAGCATCATGGTTGTACACTTCCTATTCGTCCTATTTAACAAAGAGCAAATGACTGCCGGGCTGAGCAGCAGTGCAGACCACCCAGAGGATCTTTGGACTACAGCTACCTTTATATCAATTTAGTCTACAACCTTAAAATTCACCCCCAAAGGGCCATTGTGTCTAATTAGACTTGGAGAGAAAGTTTGAGGGCACGAAGCCCTACACAAAACAATGAAATTCTTTTATTTTTTCATAAAGATGATTGCCTAATGTTTGCAAACCAAGTACTTGGTTATAAGGTTAATGATTATAACACAATGCCAATTATGGAACTAGGAGAGACCACAGAACACAGCATTCAACTACTTTGTCAGGTTAACAAGAAAAGATAAATACAATAAAAGGATATTAAAGCTGTCACCACTCCAGTAGCAGCACCCATTGCGAAAGATCCACTGAAGATCCCAAGGAAAATCCCAATAGACTTGAACATGGCTGTGACATCAAAGGTGTGGCTGTTGTCTCCAGCTGGCTGGTATGCTACTATTGAGCTACAAAAGAGAGATCGTTCTTACTTCTAGAAGCAACTTTTACTTTAAAAACATTATCTAAAAAAATAAAATATATAAATAAATAAAAACATTATCTAGTGTGTGTAGAGCTTGAAAGGTGAAATCAGAGGAGGGGAAAAATCCAAAAACTTTTGATTCAAATTGCCAAACTAAGGACAAAAGGTTACCAAAACACCCTGCAGTGGATCCAGCTAGCAAGAAAACTCAGCTTTTACTTAAATGACAATTTCAGGAGGTAGAACATTTTCAGGTCCTCTATATGAAAGTTGTACTGAGCCTTTTCCTCCAGCCTCAAGATATTGGGCAGTACTATTCTTCTGCGACTCTGCTTAAGACTTACTAGTACTGAGTGCCTGAAAGCCCTAACATACTAATGTGAACAAACTAATGAAAAATTCCACTTATTCCCAGCAGAGGCATAAGAATACAAAGAATATTGTTCAATAATCAACCCAGTCACATTTTGTTTTTCCTATGGGAAAAAAGACGACTGAAGTACCTTTTCAACTTTTAGAAAACCAGAATGGGCCCAATGCCTGATATCTATTCACTCACTGAAATGGACTTTTATAGGAAAAAGGGCTTGAAAGGCTTTACAAGGAATTAGAATCCACTCAACAGTACTTTTAGCATACCCAGTTGGATCCTCCACCTCAAACTTCTGAAAGAAAGTCACCCTATGAGAGGCCAAGACAGACAATTACAGGAGACACTCTCCATCTTGAACTCACAGTCCAAACCTGGTCTAAAAATGTTTCTTTTAAAACAGTCACCCCAGAAAATAGAAATGGCTGAGAAAATCACTGTTGCCAGCAGGTCTCTGGCAAGAATGCCTACCATTACTAAGACAGTTCTCATCTCAGTTAATTGAGGTACCAGCGTTTTCATGAAAAGTCCAGACTCAAAGACATCATACAAGTCATGTCAAAGAAAAGAAGGAGAAAAAACACATTCCTAAGAATATAATGAATTCTCCCTGTGGTTACTGCAATGTTTTTTCTGGTTCAAGGCTAAAAGATGGGCTTGCTATATCATGTACACCAAATTCTTTTCATAACTCCTTGGTTAAGTTAAAAAAAAAAAAAAAAAAAAAGCAAAAACAAAATCTAAGACCAAACTAAAACTTCCTAATTTTATCTATTTTATTTAAGTATAGCACTAACATTAATTTCTGATAATGGCATCTAGGAATTTCTGAGATTCAATCTGAATTGAAAATTTTAAACATCTGTATTTAAATGTTCAAAGTGACCAGATCATTTGGGGACCAGTAGATTTGACATTGTTTTAATAAATATGAAATGGCCTTTAATGTCATGCTATCTTACCTACACATAAAGGGCCCTACCACCATAAATGAGGTCTGACCACATTACAACACTAAAATATAGCAGCTGGCTGGAGAAAGAAAGGATATTGCCATGACAAACTTTTTTCTCCCTGGTGATAGTTTTCAAAATGCTGGGTAGAACAAAATATCTACGCCATGCCTCCTGAGGGTGCTTTCTCTGGATTAGTTCACGTAAATTCAAGATTCATATTAATCATTATTTTATTCTTTAATCCCCAAAATGCATAAGAACACATGAAAATCATTGTGGGCTGAGAACAGATGAGAGGTTTGTTTTCTTCTGTTTTAGTAAAACGCTGGCCTCTGAATTGGAATCTTAACTCATCTTTTCCACATCAATCAACATTTTATCTTGCGGCAGCAACATTTTTATGAATTTTTTTTTAATCCAGAGAATAATACAGTGTATAATTTGGGTGAAAAATCACCCCATCATTCCACTACCCTGGCAGCTTCATCTTATTTTCCTTCTGTATTTCTTTCCCCACTTCTTGTTACATGCATGCTATTTCATGTTTAGTTGTAATCATAATGAATATATGGTTTTAAATTCTGCTTCTTCAACTAACAGTGACATAAGTATTATCATAGTCTCTCTAACCATGGCTTTTAAAGACGTCAAAAATGGTCCAAATGGATATAACATAATTTAACATTTTCCCACTGTTAGACATTTACAAGTTGCTTCTAATATTTTTGCTACTATAAATAACAGTGTGAAAGAATATATTTGTGCTTTTTACAAATTTTGGACTATTTCCTTATGATACATTCCTAGAAATAGGGTATTACTATACCTATGGTTTTTTTTTACATGTTGTGCAACTGCTTTCAAATACATCTGTATTACCTTTTTGGAGGGAAATATGACTCTCTCTCTCATGTTTTTAGTGATCATATCCATTGGTCGAGAAAGTCTACTTCTAAATAACATTCTACAGAAATACTCTCAAGGATTCACAGAGATTTACACATAAATATGTTCACTGTAGTGCTAGTCACAATAATACAATATTAGAAAACGGCAAATATTAATCAACAGGAGGTTGGAGAGGTAAATTTGCAGTGCATCCATACAATGGTATAATAGAAGTATTAATATAGTACATTGTCCAAGTGAGAAAGCAAGTTACAGAAAAGTATGTATAGTACTAGGCATTTCTTTTGTTTAAAAATTATTAATATATTTATATATATGTTAATATCCTAATGGAAAAAGTCTGGATGAAAACCTTAATAGTGGTTATTTCTGAGAGCTGAAATTTCAGGAATTTTCTACTTTGTAAGTCAAATACTTTGAATTTTTGTTACAAACATGTATTAATTTTGTTATCATAAATGATGACAAAAGATAAAATACAAAAGAACAGGTGATATCAATTTCAATGTTAACAATATACGCATGATCTAGTTTTACCGCACCAGGGATTGAGAAACTCTGATTTTGCATACCCAGCATCATTGCTATTTAGGGCCAGATAATTATTTGTTGGGTGGTGAGTGCTGTCCCGTGTATTGAAGGATATTTAGCAGCACCCCTGGCCTCTACCCATTAGATGCCAGTAGCAACCTCCTCCCATTCATGACAACCAAAATGTCCCTAGACATTGCCAAATATCCCTGGGGAGGGGGGGCAAAACTGCCCCTGGTTAAGAATCACTGCATGAACCATTACCAGCAGTAACTATTTTCATTAACAATATTTTCTTGTTAACTGAATAGGTAAAAATGGCCGCTTATTTTAACATGTATATCTCTGGTAACTAGTAAAGTTAAACAGTTTGTCACATTTGTTTACTCACTGTACTTCCTCTTTTATAAAATGTAAATCATCCTAAGAAACATATTTTAAACTAGTATGAATTTAGGTCTCCAGGCTAATTATGGTATATCCATTCAGCAGAATACTAAGAAACTTAGAATTTATCTCCAACTAGATAAATAGACTACACTACATCAGTACATATAGATCTACCTCATACAGCGATGTATGAGGGAACCAGCTTCACTCTACTCTCACCAGATTAAAAGTATTAATATTAACAAAAACAAGTACTGTTAATCTAACAGGTCAAAATACAAAGAAAAACATAAATTTCAAGAAGGGTTGCCTTAACCTGTTAATTGCCAAACAGAACTCCTTCAGAAAGGGGACCCCCACTTTATGCAAGACTGCTTTTATAGAATACACATATTAGAAAATCGTCAAACTAACACAACTCAACACAAAGTAGACCATTTCTATCTAAAGTACTTTAAAAGGCAAATGAAAGATGATGACAAACACACCGACAAACACTCCAGCTAGTAACCTCCCATAGCCAGTAACACAACTAGTTTTCCTCCAGCTTTTCGGCAGGAACCTATTTGTTCAACTCCATTAAGACAGCTACACAGCTAACAAGCTCCTTGATATGATCCTCTCAGATACAGTCCCTCTCCACCAGAGTTCCACCAGACTATGTCAGGAGTTAACTTTTCTCCTCTGAATCTAGGATGGTACTAGCTCTGCACCATCCTTATAAGAATTGAGGAAAGAATCACTCAAATCATTCTCTATAAGGCTTAATTCTCTCACAGAGCCCTGTTTGAGAAGGGCCGCAATAGCAGGACAAGCATGGCTCTTTGTGACAAGTCTTATGGAAAGGGAATTCTCTTTATGACACACTTATTCTTCATCAACACTGATATGTACACCCCCACACTCAAAACTTTTCAATGAGTTTTCTTTTCCTTTAACACTATTCAGCTGTTCTTAAAGTTGCAGGAAATAAGTCACATTATTAACAGAAAAACTAAGGCACAAGGCACAGCAGTTTAAGACAGGACCAGAACAGAGATTTTTCTGACTCTTGATCCATTAGGGCAATGAGGAAGGAACACTTCTTAGTAAGATGATCAAGCAGCAGGATAATGATCTAGGATGGGAAATTGATGCTAAAAGTAAATGCCTGTACCTTATTCTCTTCATCTGGTAGCACCAGTGATCTATGTTCCTACATACCGAAAGCTTCCACAGTCTTTGTAGTGTCATTTTTTTATAACACATAAGTTACAACCACACTATCCATTTCTACCTTCTTTCAAATAATATAAAACTTTTATTTTGCACACCTATTGTCATTGAAGGTGTACCAATTCAGTATCAATATCATAGACTTTAGGTTTTATTTCTTAAATTTATATTAGTTGTGGACAGCTGCAAAAATTCTGGCAATAAATATAGGAGAGGAGTGGAATTTAAATACATTCCATTCACAAAAAAGGATCTGACCTTTTGCATATCTTCATACACAACATTTAAGGGATTAGTGTTACATCTCAGAAAGGATAATTTTCCACTTTGCAGTAATGCCATGGGGGCAATCAAACTATGCAAACCAGAGTCAGTGATGGATTACTCTTTTATAGTTAATAAAGTGGAAATTTAGGAGAGAAATAAAAATAAAGAGAAAATGTAAAAGGCTTTTACTTCTCTCTCACAGAAAGTTCTGGTATGGAGTAAAGGAAACTGTCTATAGGGTTAGATGTTTACTTAGTAGGCATGGGTTGGCAGGATTGAGTTCCTCAGAGGTTCAGACTCATTCTCACTCAGAACCTGTGAGCACCTTCTAATAACATGCATAGCAATTTCTATAATTAGATTAAAATACGGCTCATTTGATGATCGTCTTAAAAAAGTGTATTTAACACTTCTAAAAATTAAAAAATGTTTCTGAAATGATTACGTTAAATAAGAGAAATACAAATTAAGCTACAACGAGATACTTCTCCATCATCAAATTGGCAAAAATACAAAAGTACGACAAATATTCTGTTGGTGAAGCTATGAGGAAATAAGCACTCCCAAAATTTAGTGGTTACAGTGCAAAATGGCATAACCCCTTTGTCAGGCAATTTAGCAATGTCTAACGAAATTACAAATGTATTTGCCCTTTAACCCACTAATCTCACTTCTGGAAATTTATCCTACCAATATACCTATGCATGTACAAAACAGGTAAGTTCAAGGTTAATCACTGCAGCATTATTTGACATAGCAAAGGACTGAAAACTCTTTATGCTTCCAGCAATAGGAGACTGATTAAATACGCTATAGTACAGTTCATAGTAAAGTACATAGAATACTATGCAGCTACAAACAAAGAATGAGAAAACTCTGTTTTGATATAGAAAGATCTCCAGAATACAGTTATGTGAGAGAAAGCTAGGTATAGAACATATATAGCATGCTACTTTTAAAATGAGAAATGAGAGGCAAATAAGAATATTTATTCATATGTGTGCTTGCATTTGAATAAAGAAATACGAGGATTTCATTATTTTCATTATCACAAGAAACTAATAAAAATGGTTACCTACAAGGGGCTGAGGGGACAGGTGGATGAAGATAGGTGTAAGAACATGAATTTTCAACGTATACCCTTCTATATAGTTTGATTTTGAACCATGTGAATATATTATCTACCCAAAAATTTTAATTTAAAAAATAAAATGTTCATATTATAATGTTAAAACAGAATACAAAATTATATATACACTATAATCACAACTATGTAAAAATACCATGCATAGAAATAAAGAGTAAAAGGAAATGTTTTAGAATGTTTACAGCAATTGTTTTTAGGTGTTGGGAGTACATATTCTTTTTTTTCTTCCGTTTTCTTCCTTGCATTTTCCATGTTATCTATAAGTATGTATTTCTTCAACGGGAAAAAAATGTCTCATTCTTTCAAATGTTTCCATTCATGATGCACTTCATTCAATAAGTGACTTTTGGCTCCTAATACCCTAACATTCAATACACAGAATATAATAAGAAAACAAACACTTACGAAGACAGCACTATGGCAACAGCATCGTTGAGGACACTTTCACCAAAAAGAAGTGCATAGAGTTCAACATCAACTTGAAGCTCGTGGAATATGGCAAGAACAGTCACTAGCAAGCAGAAAGAGTCAGAGGAATATTTAGATATTACGAATATAACATATTCCCCTTCAGAGATGATTATCATAGTTATTTAAAAATTCATTTCTTCCTCTTAGAATTCAATCCCAATAAACGGTCTCTTATCATATTAAAGATTCAGTAATTTTATGTCAATATTTTTCTTTTCCCTAATTGTGTACCTGCAATATCTCCTTTCTCTCTCTTACAAACTGCTGAAAATAACCTTGGAGGACTGAGTTGGCCTACATTCTTCATGAAAATGCTAATAATCTTGTCTTGTACATTCATTTTCCATAAAGAAGATATTCAGAATTTCTTACAGACCAGGTGATCATTAATCTTTGATGAAGAACAACATTACAAAAAGCATTTCCTGCGGCAAACTTCATTTTTCCCTTGGAGCTTTACAAGGAAGAAGGAGCCTTCACTTTTATTTGACTAGCAAATTTCAAGCACTCCAGTTTAGCAAAGACAGTAGGAAATGAAAACACAAGTTTGGTTTTTGGTTGGGATAAAATTTATGACCAGAATTACAGCTGCTATATTTAACCTAATAAGAAGCCAACTATCAGGCTATTACAGCTTGAGAAGAAGAAAAAAAAACTCCTTTTTTAGGAAACAGTTATATGAGAATTCTTAGAAAATCAGATGAGATTGAAGTTGCATTATAACTTTAATTGCTGAGTCACATACAGCTCACTTGCTAAATAAACCCAAGCAGACATGAAAGATTATTACAACCAGAGATGGGAGAGCCTCTTCAACCACCAATCAAAAAAACAGGAAACGTGTATTTTATAAGATATAGTTTCTACTGCAAAGCATTTCCTCTGAAATATACTGATAGCAAAGCTTACCGAGAGAAAGAGAAAAGGAGAGCAGGAGCAACCCTGCAGAATTTTGAAAAGAGAACCTATGGCTCACCCTTCTATCAAGTGAACAATTGCAAAATAAGAGAATGATTATCGGAGCAAATGCCTATACTATTCAGAAGAAATGTAACTACCCAACTTTATATAAGCAAAACAGTTTTGCTTGAGCCATTCAGGCAACACGCCTACCAAAACAAAACAAGAAGGTTGAAGTAAGGTAGCCAGTCAGATTTACTTAGATTTTTCACAGGCTTTGAAAAGTCAGGGAGCTTGCTTCTAGTGAGAGACATGGAAAACAGACCACAGGCTCCTTGCAAAAACCATCCTATCTTCATATTGATAATGGGAGCAGCTACAAACAATAGGGGGCAGCCTTGATGGTCGTTAAGGAAGCAATTTGATTTTCAGTTTGAAAAATGCTAAACCACACAAACACCTCTCTAAAATGCCCTCTGAGCTTTTAAAATCATCTTTTATAGAGTACAGAACAGATTTTCCTACTTCCTATAATGTCCTGTGTTACCAGAGTTTACACAGGAATTCAGAGATAACCTTAAGATCCTATCTTTAATTGTACTGGATGACAATTATAGAAGAAGATTAACTTACAAGGTCAAAGGTAAAACAGAACAAACTTCTACCAAGGTCTTGAAGTCTAGTAAAAGAAAACTTGCATCCTTAGTTCAAAAACTGCAGTCTTTGTTCCTATCCCTATGTCTTTGGCCTACATAGTCTCTAAATTCCTTGCCTGAGTGTAGCTGTGAGGCTCACAAACACTGTATCAGGAAAACTACAACCTAACTCACACAATTAAATTCATTCTCCAGCTGTGCTAATATCAAAACTATTTTATAACCATAAAGCCAATTTTATAAAAACTATTCTTTAATGTATATTAAAGCCCCCCCAATGACCACAAATCACACTTGTAGTAGCACAACTGCCTTCTAACAATCATTTAAAAACTTTTTTTCTTACTCTTAAATGCAGACAGCTGAATGTAAACAGAAGCTTTTTAGGCAACTGGTTTTCTAGAAGCTCGAAAGGAAGTATATAATTATTACCCAATTTAACTAATCTAGTTCATCTTCTCCTATACCCAATTACTAGGGATAGACATCAACCTGAATTTCTGAAGAAAATACCTTATAGCCCTTGTCTAAACAGTATCAAATTGTGGACCAGTAATAGGCAAATGTAATAACACAAAAGAAAAAAAATAAATTTGTGCTTAAACCAAAAGGAACCATGAATTTTGTTTTTTCCCCCACAATTGGAAAGTATACTACTATGGGAAGTACCTAATCATGAATTCTACATCTCAAAGGAAGAATTACCCACATGTGCTTTGACAGCAAAACACTTCCTTAAGTACTTAAGCTCCTCACCCATGTAAAACATACCTGGATCAGTTGCCGATACAATGGCACCAAAGAGCAGGCAATCTGTAAAGTAAAAATCTCCCGCAAGTTGTCCAGTTACTTTCATCAGTGTTACACAGCCGTACATTATTGACCTGTTCAATAAACACATTTCTACTTTAGAAAAAATGTCAACTGTTAAAGAAGTTAGAATAAAGTAATAAGAAGAAGATGGGTCTACTTAGTACTTCATGACTAATCCCGAATTTAATTCATGTCATTTAAATATGGTAATATCTTGGCCTTAATGAAAATTCAAGCAACTTATTATCTATGGGAATACATTTTACTGCAAAAGTCCTTAGACACATTCAGGAATACAATACTGCATAAATCAAATATGCATTATTTTAAAATTATAATTTGAAGGTTAAAAAGTGTTTTAAGCTTCAAGTACTTACCCAATTACGAAACAAGAAATCGCTGTTCCAAGAAAAGCATATGCTAGGATAGACCCAAGGTTTCGAAAGAAATGTCTCTGACAAAAAAAAAAAAAAGTTACACTGTGTTAGAATACTTACCAATTATTTGAAAAAGAAAAGGTTTTCTATTCTAGTGTGCTATGCTAATATTAAATGCATTATTCATTAAAGGAAATAAGAGAAAGAATTTTTGTACAGGCATAAATTTCTGCATCTAAAAAGGATAAGGAGAGGAAAAGGGAAAGAAACCTGGAAAGAACTGCTCATGGAGTTGAAGGTTGTTCAAAGCATATGAAATACAAAAGCACTTACTCTTTTCAGACTATATCCTGCATAAAATATGATAGGGGGAAGTAATATGTTGAAAAATACTTCTGGATCAAAAGTAACCTGTTAAAATAAAGAGTTCTTTTAGATGAATTCCCTTAAGAAACCTCATATTACATTATCAATTATCAAAATGAAAAAAAATATTAAATGTTAAACTGGTAAAAGGCAAGAATATTACTGTGGTAATTGAAAAATATTTCATATAGGGTAGCTGTTGTTCCACCTCTCAACCAACAACAAGGAGATAGTGTTGGAGCAATCAATTAAGTCATACCTGTGCAAAGTGTGTTCAAATACTATCATATTAAAAATCTTAAAAATAGGAGAGAGCATGAACATATCTTTGCTTTAAATAAAGGAGACCCAAAACTGGTAACTTAAAATTTGGGGGTGCATCATTATTGTTGGCAAAAGGAAACAGATTTCTTGCATAGGTAACATCTCTAAAGGTATATAACATAATACCATGGTAAAAAGTTACTGTACAAGTCATATTTCTAGTCCTGACAGCCCATTTCTCTTAATATCTATTCCTATAATACAGATGCGCCCTTCTGTTCAGAAGGCTGTACTAGGATTTGACATGAACACAAAGCAGCTACACACATACCCATGCTAAAATTTCGTTTACTAGAACTTTTAAGGAACTGGAATTTTCCAAGGGTGGAAAGAACTTCTGCTGCAAAGTAAACTTTAAGTTCATATGAAAATTTATTTTTATTTTTTTTTAATTCTTTTTTTTTTTTTGTGAGGAAGATCAGCCCTGAGCTAACATCCATGCTAATCCTCCTCTTTTTGCTGAGGAAGACCAGCTCTGAGCTAACATCTATTGCCAATCCTCCTCCTTTTTTTTTTTTCCCCCTAAAGCCCAAGTAGATAGTTGTATGTCATAGTTGCACATCCTTCTAGTTGCTGTATGTGGGACACGGCCTCAGCATGGCCGGAGAAGCGGTGCATTGGTGCGCGCCTGGGATCCGAACCCCGGCCCGCCAGTAGCGGAGCACGTGCACTTAACCGCTAAGCCACGGGGCCAGCCCCGTATGAAAATTTAAAAAGCATTAAAGATGGTCAGGAACACAACCAAGTAGCTATAAAAGCCAAGTCCTGCCATTGTAGAAGACAGAAGTGGAGGCAAACAGCCAAGGGTGGGCAAAAACAGAGACATGAGCAAAGAGGCTCTGGAAGCTTCCTAATAGAAACTGTGCGGGGGACAGGAGAAAGCAGCTCCGGGAATGTCTGGGAGCCAGAAAGACTGCAAAGCTCCTACATACAGCTTGATGCACAGCATGGTACAACCACTGATACTCAGACTGAGGCCCCTGAAATTATGCTAGATTATGAGTCAAAGAAAGATTAAATTGTGCTCAGTATAGAATACCATCAGGCAAGAAAGAATTCAAAGAAATATTAATGGAATAGTTTAGGTATTATCAAATAAACTCAATATGCTGAAGTATATAAAACTCTAACGACCATCTGCAAATTGAAAGAAACGCTTATAAATTCTGCTTAACCCAATACTGGCCACCATTTATTACAACTGTCAACACCACAGAGTGAAACAAAAAGGGTTATAGTACTTAGTCTCAATCAGAAAAGGAAATGTACAGACAGGTCCATTTCCTTAGCATTCATTAGTTGAGGATTTACTTCATTTTAAAAGACTGATTAGGGGCTGGCCCAGTGGCGCAAGTGGTTAAAGTGCGTGCGCTCCACCGTGGCGGCCTGAGGTTTGCCGGTTCGGATCCCGGGCGTGCATCGATGCACCGCGTGGCAAGCCATGCTGTGGCAGCGTCCCGTATGAAGTGGAGGAAGATGGGCACGGATGTTAGCCCAGGGCTAATCTTCCTCAGCAAAAAGAGGAGGATTGGCAGATGCTCAGGGCCGATCTTCCTCACAAAAAAAAAAAGACTGATTATTTTAAATATCATTGAAAATGCATTATTTATTTTTCTCCTGAGTCACTTTGTTGCTAGTTATACACTTTTTAAAAAATCCAAAGATTCCCTTTAACTAAGAACTTACCTTTCTAAGCATTTCATTATCTTGAACGTTATTGAGTTCATGTGAACTAATCTCTCCTTTCAGCGTATACTCATAAAATTTTCCACTAACGTTTACCAATAAGGTAGTTGGGCTTGACTGCACTTCACAGCTCAGGGTCACATTGTTTACATCGCTTGGAACATGAATGCCATATCGAAGCACAAGGCCCACCAAGAGACCTGGAAATAATAAAAGAACAATATAAGCTCTTCTTTCGAACAGAGACTACTTCTGTTGTACCCTGCACACATCTTTGGATTGATAGGAGAAAATCTCTTATGATAGCCCCTGTGGTTCAGAACCTATTTTTAGACTGAATGCAGTTACATTTTAAAGTATTACTGGGGCCCGCCCGGTGGCGCAAGCAGTTAAGTGCGCACGCTCTGCTGCAGCAGCCCGGGGTTCGCTGGTTCAGATCCTGGGTGCGCACCGATGCACCGCTTGTCAAGCCATGCTGTGGCGGTGTCCCATATAAAGTAGAGGAAGACGGGCATGGATGTTAGCCCAGGGCCAGTCTTCCTCAGCAAAAAGAGGAGGATTGGCAGATGTTAGCTCAGGGCCGATCTTCCTCACACACACAAAAAATAAAATATTACTAAATTCACAATCTAAGAGTCCAATATTCACAAAATCCAGTGGGACAGGAGGGAAAAACATTCCCTAGGGTAACAGCACATATCACTGCATTTCTAGATCAAGATATAAATACGTGATTAGAAAGGGAACAAAATGAGGAAATACCTCCAAATCATCTGTACACAGAATATGCTCCGACGTGTCCCCACCGAACAGTGTAATCATGTTAGAAATGTATTTATTACCTCCATCCATTGATTCACAAAACTGTTCAACACATACATTTCTCAAGTTATTCCTAAAGCACATGACGGGCCAAATAATACCCATTTAACAAACTGGCAAGTCAATAATACTTGTAGATTTATTGAGTTCTTCTACTACTAAAAGATCAGACTTTAATTTTAAAATATAGTCATGCATCACTTAACAATGGGGATACATTCTGAGAAATGCGTCATTAGGCGATTTCATTGTTGTGTGATCATAGTGTGTACTTACACAAACCCAGATAGTATAGCCTACTACACACCTAGGTTATACGGTACTAATCTTAGGGGACCATCAACGCATATGCAGTCTGTCACTGACTGAAACGTTGTTATGTGGCACATGACTATATACGCTTCCAAATCAAAACATGGAATAGAAATCTTGAATCTGGCACTATGATATCAACATATTGCTAGAATTTTACCCAAATCATCATACTGATATTCAAATATACACAGTGTTCTAGGTACTATAAACTTATACTGACCAAACTGTTTAATAACAGATTTATTGAGATATAATTCACATATCATAAAGTTTACCCTTTTAAATTGTACAATTCAGTGGCTTTTAGTATATTCACAAGGTTGTATATTGATCACTACTACCTAATTCCAAAACATTTTCATTGCTCCAAAAAGAAACCCCATATCTATTAGCAGTCACTCTCCATTTCTCTCAGCCCCTGGCAACCACTAATCTACTTTCTCTATATATAGATTTGCCTATTCTGGACATTTTATATAAATAGAATCCTTCAATATGTGACCTTTTATGCCTGGCTTCCTTCACTTAGCATAATGTTTTCAAGGTTTATCCATGTTGCAATATGTATGAGACTGCCATTCCTTTTTATGGTTAAATATTATCTCATTGTATAGATATACCTCAACTGCAAACTGAACTAAAACTTCTGGAACTTTCCTTAACTCTAAGATGCACACTATACCCCTATTAGTTACATTTTACCTGCCTGTCTCTCATCACTCTAACCAGCCAGCCATTCTTTTAATATATGTGAATGGAGTATTATGCTAAGTAGGCTCCCAGGGTTCAGAGATGAAAACAAGGGCCCACCTTCAAGTAGCTCTCAGTCCAGTTAGTGAAAACAGACTGAATAAACAATTCTAATATGATACATATGTGTGCAAGGTGTTATAAAAAGAGAAAAGAGGTACCTAACCAAGCCTGAGGGAGTGGGACATTAGGGAAGTCTTTCCAGAGGTGTCACCTAAGCAGGTAACAAAGTAAAAGAAAAGGTTTTCCAGGTGGGAGGAATAGTAGTACATATCCAGTCAAGGAAGAGAGAGAGAACACGGCCCACTCAGGGAATCCCAAGTAGTTCATTATGGCTGAGTTACAAAGCCACCAGAGTTGGAGTGTGAAAGGCCAGCAGGAGCTGAATCATAAAAGACCTTGCGTGTTGGGGAAGGGAGTTAGACTTCATTCTGAAAGCAAAAGGAAGTCACAGAAGGGTTATAAGCAGGGGCTTGACATAAGATTTCTATTTTAGAAAGACTGGTCTAGACTACAGAGGTTCGAAAAGGCAGGATAGAAGGCCAGTGCAGTCATCCAGGCATTAAGAGCTTAGGGCCTAATCTAAGAGAGTAGAGACAGGGAAAGAGAGGATTTTTAGAAGGTATTGTGTTTTAGAAGGATAAGGTGACTGAGTAGACTGGGAAGAAGGGAGACGAAAGACTAAGAGGAGCCTAAACCGACTTGGCAACTAGGTGGGTAAACTGGCCTGAAGAACCAGGTGTATAGCAAGGCCATTCAGTGAGACAGGGAACAGATTTACTGGGTAAAATGTGCAGTTCAGTTTTGGACATGTTGAGTTTGATGTACTTGTGACACATGCACAGCTGAGTATGTGGGATCTGGAACTCAAGGAAGGGGGGTGGGGGATCTCAACTGGAGATATACACTTGGAAGGCATAAGATGGCTGAAGTCAGATGCAGATGAGATTATCTGGGGAGCAAATAAAATAGGAAGAGGGCTATGGATATATGCCTGGCATTTTATCCCAATATTTAGAGCCAACATTAAGGGGCTAGTAGAGGAGGAGGAGCTGATGAAGGAGTCTAAGAAGGAAAAGCAATAGCAGTAGGAAGAAAAGAGGAGGAAGTGATGAAAACTAGCACATCCTGCAGCAAAGTCAAGCAAGACAGGCATTAAGAAGTGTCCACTGGGTTTGGCAACAAGAAGGTCATAAGTGACCTTGGTAAGGGCAGTTCCAGTAGAGCAGTGGGGGCGGAAGCCAGACCAGAGTGGGAAGCGATGAGGCAGAAATAGGAGGCCTAAGAGTAGCAGTTGGTTGGGAAGGGGGGAGGGAGTGGAGATGAGGAATCCTTCTAGATAACTTATAGTCACATATATTTTTTCAAGTGAGCAGCAGTGAGTAACTGGTAAACAGTAGAATGGCATCAACTTTTAAAAAAGTTTTAACAAAGGTTCAGATTTAAAATAAGTGAAAGAGAAAATATTTGCAAATCATATATCTGATAAGTGGCTAATATTCAAAATATATAAAGAACTCATACAACTCAACAGCAACAAAACAATCAAATTAAAAAATGGGCAGAAGATCTGAATAGACATTTTTCCAAAGACATACAGATGGCCAACAGGCACATGAGAAGGTGATTAACATCACTAATCAGCAGGGAAATGCAAATCAAAACCACAAAGAGATATCTCCTCACATCTGTTAGAAAGGCTATTATCAAAAAGACAGGAGATGACAAGTGCTGGTGAGGATGTGGAGAAAAGGGAACTGTTGGTGAGAATGTAAACTGGTGCAGCCACTATCGAAAACAGTATGGAGGTTCCTCAAAAAACTAAAAATAGAATTACCATATGATCCAGCAATTCTACTTCTGGGTATTTACTGGGAGGAAATGAAAACTAACTCGAAAACATATATGCACCTCCATGTTCACTGCAGCATTATTTACAATAGTGAAGATACAGAAACAACCTAAGTGTCCATTGATAGCTGAATGGATAAAGAAATTGTGGTATTATACATACAATGAAATATTATTCAGCCATAAAAAAAGAATGAACTCTTGCCATTTGCAACAATACGGATGGACCTCGAGGGCAGTATGCTAAGTGAAATAAGTCAGACAGAGAAAGACAAATACCATATGATCTCTCTTACACGTGGAATCTAAAAAAACAAAAAACATCCACAAGCTCATAGATACAGAGAACAGACTGGTGATTGCTAGAGGCGGGGGGTGGGAGGTAGGAGAAATGGGTGAAGGGGGTACAAATTTTAAAAATGTAAAGAAAAATAAAATAAATGAAAGATACACTTTGAAAATATCTCACCTCCAAAAAACACAATAAAAAAGTGACAGCTGGGTATCAATTGTGTTTGATAAACATAAGTTGGGAGAGAAAAGGCTATAGATCCACAGTCATCCTGCCTATATGATATAGAAACAGCTCTTTTCTCTCCTACTCCATAAGATCTCCTAATTAAGAGGCTCGGTAAAAGTTGACCCCTTATATTTATGTGCAAAAATCACAGTTAAGCTGCTACAAATAGTAATAATAGCAGCATAAATTCGTTCCATGTCAAGCCCGACTGTGTAAGGAACAGTACACACTGGTTCTACTGCATCTGACCTGATGCTGAAATGTCTCTGGGTGCCCTAAGGAGGGCTCAGCACTTGGACAAATTTGAAACACACACCTTGGCAGTTAAAACAGCACCAAAGAGAATAACTACTTAGGTTGGAAAAAATCAAGATCCTTTTATTACAGCATCAGACATCTGAAAAATTGGAAATTCTTTGAATAAAGTTGACAGATCAAGTTAATTTGGGTTCTGTGAAAGGTCAAATCCTAATCATGAAGTTAAAGCAATTCTCAGTAAAGAGAAAGTACACAAAAAGAGTGCTTTGTTAAGGGATAAGGCAGAAAATTCTAGCCTCCTACATAGACAGAGGCACAAAAAACATTGGTATCATAAAATTTAAAATTACCACCAATAGGTAACAAAGAATACAACCACAAAGAGATATCTTCCAAAAACAGAGAGGTTTCACACCTCCTACACATTCTTGACCCCCTTGTGCTAGAAACCCTCCCAGGGGTAAAGAACTCAGTGTCACCCAAGGCCCCACCACTGTATGAGGCTCACAGTTAGTGGAAACTGACTGGTTTTCTCATGGATTTCAGCCCATTCTTCCAGCTTATCATATTAGAAGCCTCTGATAGTCAAAAATATGGAAGGAACACCACTGAGGTATTAAGTGTGTCCAAAATTGATAAAATTTCTACAGATTAAAAAGTGTGTGTATATGTATATATATATATATATATATGTATATATGTGTATTTGTGTGTGTATGTACGTATGAAACATGTATCTACTTCTTGAAGAATGCCTTTAGATTCTGTCTTCAAAGCTAATTCAACTTCAAGATAGCCAAAAAAGTCAAGGCTTTTGCTGACCTCTGCTTAGTTTTACATGTGTTTATTCATCTTTTGGTCTCCTAGCCCATTCTCTACAGCAGCTCTTCCAACCTTTATCCTCCTTCTCAAGTCCTCAATCTCACTGCCTACTTTTCTGAGAAGCTGGAGGCCATTTGATGTAAGCTGCCTCAATTCCAAGGCTCTCCATCTCAATGTAAACTCATTTCTCTTTAGCTCCCCTCTCAGGAAAGCAAAACTTCTCTTCCAAGGGAATTCTTTCACCTAGGACCTTGAACCAATCTCCATCCTAATTGTTTCTGCATATAATACATTATTTGATCCTCATAGCCTTATGAAACAGATACTATTATAAATATCTCAGTCATTATTTCCTCATCTATAAAATGGGGATAAATGATTTGCCCAACATTATTTGGCATTAAGTGACGAAACCAGAATTGGAATCTGGGTTTTCTATTTCCAAAGCCTCCATAATTTTCTAGTCATCTCTTCGCTCTCATGTCACCACTAACTGCTTCTCCAGTGGTTCAGGTCTCCATTCTCGCATAGCCTTCCCTCGCAATCCCTCTCCAAAGCCCTGCAACTTTAAGTATTATCTCCCTACAGATCTGATCTTATGAAATTTAGTACAGTACAGTACAGTGTAGGAGAAAAAGCACAAGTTGGGAAGTCAGATAGGTGTATGAATTCTGGTTTCATCAAGGTCTAGTCTGTGACTTTAGGACAGATAACCTCTCACTGAATCTCAGTTTCATCATAATGTAGTGATGATAATACTAACTTGTTTTATCTTTATAGTTTAAGTTTTATCTCTTCAACATGAGGCAATATGGTTAGGGGCTAAGAGAATGGGGCTTCTGAGCCAGACTGACTGGGTTTGAATCCTGGCTCAATACTTACAAGTTATGTGACTTCAGGCAGGTCATTTAACCTTTCTGTGCCCCAATTTCCTCATCCGTAAAATGAGGAAGATAATAGTACCCTTCTCACAGGGTTATTATGAGGTTTAAACAAAATGATACTTGTAGAGCACGTAGCAGTGTCTAACACATTATAATGCTCAATAAACATTACCTATTAAGTCCCTGGACTGCAAATGCTTTGTGGGCAGGGATGATGACTCACATCTGTGTTTCCCATCATATCTCATACATCAAAGACACTTAATAAATATTTATTGATGAATCACATTAGTTAAGCCTCGGACTCTGGATGCTGTAAATTTAAGGCAAAATAAATATTTCTTTCCTTTTTTTTTTATATCATCTGTAAGTACACTGCAGTGAATGATCACTTTTCAGCCTTAATTAACTACCCTGACAATTTTTACTAATGGTGACTCATTTTTAAGCTTCTTACGCAAGCTAGCCCAATGAAAAGAACACTTGGGGGCCTTACACTGTGTTTGTAACTGGAGCAATCAGGCTATATTACAATCTAGAAACTGACCACATTGGCAATTTAATCTCTTTTTTTTTCTTTTTTACCCTTGCTTCTCAATACGATAAAGGAGAGACTTATTTTAAACAGCATATTTCCAGGATTTAGGTAGCTAACAGACATCATAGAAATAAAATCATCAGTGGGCTGAATCTTGGAGGTCTGGACATTCCCAGAGTAAGAAGCCTTTTCATCTAGAAGTCAAGCTGAAAAATAAAGGTCTTAAAATAATATATTAACATAATAGCTATGATGGTACAAGAGTTGTAAGAAAAGGTAAATGACAGACAGTGATTAAGATTAGAAAACATCAATTTCCACGGCACTGAAAATACTTTTACCCAGTCCCATCTATTCGCAAACTGGACTTGAGAGTTAGTCAGGAGGCTGTTTGTCCACAGCCCCCATCGCCCATACTGAGAAAATGGAACAGGCTACATAATGCCAAGTTGTGGCAAATTAACCCCAGATGTGACTCCCAGATAACACTCTTCCATTTTATATTCCACAAGAGATGCCCTTGTTTTCCCTTCACAAAATACTAACACTAAGGTACTCCATCGCCTTTTATTAACTTAGAAACATCAGGAAACGCAATGAGTAATCCCACCTTTCTACTTCAGCCCAAGAGTTAGATGAGGTTCATGATATCAGCTACCAAAGAGCAAATATTTTCAGGGCATAAGTCTCTATTTGATTTTTCAGAAAATACTATGTTTGCCTCTCTAGTTACAAGACTGAGCAACTGTTCCAAGCCTAACCTGAGGAAACGCAGTTATAACAGCAATAATAATTGTATCACACTTATCATTTATTAAGCCTTTACTTTAGAGGTCAGGTACCAAGCTAAAAATATTTCTTCCTCACAATAATCCTACTATCATTGTTCCCAATTTCTAGGTGACAGTGTAGGAGGGTAAAGGACTTGCCTAAGATCACACAGAGCTATCGGCACAGCGGGACTGGAACCCAGGTCTGACTCTAAGGCAGGGGTTGGCAAACTACGGTGGCAGTCTGTTTTTGTATGGCCCAAAAGCTAAAAACCATTTTTACGTTTGTAAAGGGTTTGTCAAAAGAAAAAACAAAACAAAGAAGAAAATGCAACAGAGACACAGAGATTTATATGACCCACAAAGTCGACAATATTTACTGTCTGGCCCTTTACAGAAAAAAATTTGCAGACCTCTGGTCTAAAGCCTTGCACCTTTAACCACTACATCATACTCTCTCTATATACACAGGAAAGAGGTTTCTGTGATTGGTTCCTTATTTTAACACCATAATACTCATAATACTCACCTGGCATTTAACTGAATTTAAGATGCCATTCTTTTCTGTATATGACCTGTCTCTCCAAGAAGGATAAGTTCCTTGAAGGGGGGGATCTAATATTTCTTTGTATTTTCTGTGCATAATGCATAGTAGGCTGATTAGCAAATGTTTGTTGAGGATAGTAAATAAATCACACACTGTTATACAGAGAAATTAAATAGAGATGTATAGCTTATCTGGTCAATTTAGCTTAACAGGTGCTACAAATAAAATGCAAAAAATATGAAATATGAAAACCACCTAAGATGTCTAAAAACTAAGAATCCTAGGGCGTAGAGAGATTTTGCACAGAGGCTTAGAATTTCAACACTTTAAAAATGAAAAAATAAGCCTGAGTTCATGCATCTTCCTGATGCACACAACTACCTTTCCTTGCTACCCTTGAGATGCTTATTCCAGAAGTCTGTATTTACTGGAAAGGGCGGGGTGGGGGGAGTGCGTGGAGAAATATCTTTTTGTGTCAAGGCTTCTTCTACCTTGCAAGTCTGAGAAAACAAAGCTCAACAGCACATCAGTTTAAGCCTGTTACAAATGAACATAATCTTCACTCATGTACTGCACAGAAGGGACTGTTTGTCCGCCCTCATCTCTTCAGCCATCTATACCCTCACAGTCATCTTAGATTAAGACAGTCAGCATTATGCATCCTTTCCTCTCATGAGGTCCCAGCGCAGGCCAAAATGCCTCTCGGCCCATGGTTTAATTTGTCCTTCTCTCCTCAGGACCAAGAAATAAAAATAAATAAATAAGAAACCTCAAAAAGAGAGCATACGTAAGACACAAGAACTGAAGCCATTGACTCAACGATCCGTCAATAACCTGCCACCAGCAAGTCACCCATACTGCATATGCGTGGTGGTGTTCGTAATTACTGTTTGGCTGAACTGATTAGCGTATAGTACAACACACTGCTGGAAGATCCTTAACTCTTCCTTGTCCTCACCTCGGTACGCCTGAATTAGAAGGGTCAACCATATGTATCCTTACTAGATATTACAAGCGTAGTACAATAAACCGGGACATCATTTAAAATGCCCGAAGCCTTCTTTAGCTTCTTTCGCGTTCAGGTTTTTACTTGGGCTAAGCGGGAGTAAGGTTTTCATTCTCAACCTCGACGGACAGGGCGTAGCAAGAACTGGGTGATGGGTCAATGTGGACTCTGGCTCCAAAAGAACGCCAGATTCGGAGCAGTAGAGATACTACTGCAGATTCAATGGACCTTAAACAAACTGACACCCCAGAGAAATGGATCGCTATGCTGTCTTCCCCTCCCCCAGCCTCCAGCCCAATCTGAGACACCGCACCCACTCCCTTCCCATCCTCAGTCCCGGAGCCGAGCTTGGGAGGCAGAGGCGGGGGGAGTGCAGAAGAAAAAGGGGGTGGGGTCGGAGAAAAAAAAGGTGTGAACAGGCAGTGGAAAGGGGGTGCGAGGCAGAGAAAATCGGGGGCGAGGCTGGGGAGGAAATGGGGCGAGGCAGAGACACGGGGGGCGTAGCAGAAAAAAGGGGGGTGAAGCAGAGAAATGGGAGTAGAGGGAGAGGCGAGGCAGAAGATGGAAGGAATCAGAGGGAAGTCAAGCGTAGGCCCAGCAGGGCCGGGAGAGGAGGCCAATCAGTCGGCGGGCAGAGAAAAGGGGAGCGCCAGGGGCGGACATGGGGTTGAGGCACTTGCCATAAATCATAGCCAGGCCAGTTTCGTGCAGGAAGCGGGCCCGGCGGTGCTTGAAGAGCCAGATTGTGAGAATGGTGAGGGTGAGCAGCAGGATGAAGATGAGCAGGTTGGCGCTGTCCTGCCGGTGGCTCTCCTCCGCTTGCTTCTCGGACACGATCTCCTCGTCCATGGCTCTCGCCGCTCCGCCAGCGCCGTCCGAAGCCCCGGCCCAGCCAAAGACGCCCACTGCGAGGAGCAACCAGAGCGGCCGCATGAGCCGGCCAGCCCGGGGGCCGCCGCCGCCGACACCGCGGCGGAGGGGCGCCAGCAGCCAGCCGCGCCGAGCCATGACTCCCCCCGACCCCCGCCCCGCTCCTCACCCGCAGCCGCCCGCGGTCGGACCACTCCCCAAGGGCTCACGGGAAAGAGGCGGGGCCCCGGGGAAGCCGTCGGAGTGCGCGCCGCCGCTGCCGCCGCTCTTAAAGGGGACGCGACGCTCCTAGCTTGCTCTGCCCCATCCCTGTGCCCTTCTCTCCCTCGCCACTCCTGCTCCCCCCAGCCCCGGACGCGCACACTCAGGCGCTACAAGGAGATGAAAGGCCGTCGAATCTAGTCTACCACCTTTTACAAAAGAAGCCTCGATTCGGCGTAATCAAGCAGAGGCAGATTGCGCTATGTCTACTTTGATCCTATTCTTAGAGCTCCCAGGGGACTCAATCTTTCATAACTCATCCCAATATTGTCCCCCAGTGTCTCTTAACAGGATAAGAAGTTGTCTCCTTGGGAAGGGCCTAAATCTCTATCTCTGTAATTTGAATTGGATTCTCCTTGTTCTGTCCTCATTGGGAAAAAAACAACACTGTAGTAGTTCATAAAAGAATTGACTCAAAGCAAGGATTATGCGTGTGTCTGTATGTTCGGTTTTCTTTGCGTGTAAACACCTGCTATAAGTCATCTCTCACGCCAGGAACCTGTACAGAGAAACTCATCAGTCTTGCAAAGAAGATTCTGTCGGTTTGCGCTCAAATTTACCCGTGCTTCAAACACTCCTCTGCCTAAAGCAGAAATCTTTGTGGTGTGGTGGGTCTCTCCCGCTTCTCTCGCTCCTTTTCCTGCTGTCTTAAAGCAAATTTCCCCAGCTCGGAAGTCACCTTTAACACCCTCTCTCGTCTCTCTTCCTCAAAGAGTTTTTCTCTGTTTTCAGCCTCTGAATCTTGCACACCAGAATTTTCACAGTTCTCACCTCTTTGAACACAGAGGATTCCTATTTTCTCATCCTTATCAGATCACTCCTTAGGCTGTGTGGGCTTTTTGTTTTCTCTAGACTTGCATTTCCACCTCCACATGGATGATCTACAAGTCCCAGGCCCTAAACTGCCACCCTCCCTTCAGGCCTCTACCTGATGGATACTGAACATACTCTGTTGGGGCACCTATCAATCTCAAAACCGAAAATGTTTTAAAATGAGCTCATTTCCCCCCCCACAAACATGTATTCTTTCTCAAATTTTTCATACCACCAATGGTACTACTATCAATCCAATTCCTATCACCCTGCCTAGAATTCATGATTCTCAAATGTTTTCATCTCATGGCCATATAACCTCCTTGCTAAAACATCCAGGCAACTCCAGGCTGCCCCAGTGTGAATTCACTCCCACTAACCAGCTCTTTAAGCTCTGTGAGGATGGTGAGCTAAAAAAATGTACTAGAACGGGGTTCAACTCCAAGTTCTGTCCTTGCTGGGTCAGGAACTGTCCCAGCGACTGTGAGCTCATTCTCTCCTCTTAGTACCTGAGTCTGTCTGTGCCTTCCGAAGAAACCCCATGGTCGCCTGTCCCCTGTCCCCTGACTCCAGCCTAACCACACTTCCCTGCTCACACAGGGCTGGGCTTTGTAGAGGCAAGAAACCCAGGTTAGGATCCTTCCCAGTGTCCCCACTGCCCCCTCCCCAGACCTATCTTGGTCACCACAGAAGACTTAGCAAATGAGTTTACCTGCTTCTTTAGGCCTAACTACCTAATCCAAGGCTGTTTTGCCTCATCACAAAACCATTTTTCTTTCTCCTAGTGTCTGGAACTTGAAAAAAACAAAGTCACAGATTGCATGCCTGTCTTCAAGCCTCAGAATTTACCTCTGTTTATAAGGCCCCAGCAACTTAGTATGCCTCCCCCCGCCAGCAATCTCTTTATATTCGAGTTGCAGGAGGAATCTTGAGATGGCAATAACTTTACCAAGTGAGCCAATCCCTATGATCCTTTGGCTCCCCTCAGAATGTACTTCTCTCCCAACCCAACACTGCTCTATGCTTCTGACTCTCCCCCCCCAGTTTCTCCTCCCACTACTGCCCTCCCTGCCAATCCTTGTCATGTGCTTTCTAGAATGCCCTCCATTATGAACAAACTACCCAACCCTCTCAGTTGCTACATTGATGCCCCCTTTGTCTCCTTTTACCAGTACCTGAATCTCGCCCAGGACATCACGTGCTCTGAAACTGTTTCAAGTGGAGGTTATTTCCTTATCGCCCCACTGTCCCCCACACACATGCCCACATACACACAACTCGCCCTCTGTCATGTGGCCTGAAGGAGGAGTTGGCACTCAGCTCACTCCCCTTTGTTGTTCCAAGTTCATTACTCCTCCACCCTTCATTGAAGCTCTAACACCCTCTCTTTTTCTTGGCATCTAATGACTTCCTGGTCACTCCCACACATTCACGGAGGACTTGGGAGTTTGGTTCACAGCTTCCTCTCCCCCCTGCTCCAGCTCTGCCATTGTCCTGGGTGACCTCCATGCTCACACAGACAAGTCACCTGGAATTTGAGCCTTGCCTCCTTTTTCACTGGGAAAATCAAGATCCTCAAGAAAACAGTCCTCACCTTCCTTACCCTGCAACCTACTTAAATATCCCATCAGTGCCCATCCTTTCTTCTTCCCCTCTAGCATCAGTGGAAGAGGTGTTTCCTCCTCTCTTATGAAACTTATGCCTCAGTCTGTACTCTGCCTTCCATCACCTCCTCCCTGCCTCTTCCAAGGAGGGAACAGCCATCTCCCTCCACCATCATCAATGGCTCCTTCTCCACTATCTCTTTCTGTTCTCTAAAACCACTTTCAGGTCTCTTCTGAGAAACAGCCCTTCTTCTACACCCCTCTCTACTACAGCACTGTTTCTCCCCTCCCCTTCAGAGAGGAGCTTCTCAAAAGAGTTGTATACGTTGTCCACACTCCCATCCGCTAGTCCAGGGATTAGCAGAGTACAGCTGACCAAATCCAGCTTCCTATTTTTGTATAGCCTGAAACTAAGAATGCTTTTTACATTTTTTAATGGTTGAAAAAAAATCAAAAGAGGAATAATATTTTGTGATGCGTGAAAATTATGTGAAATTCACACTTCAGTGTCCATCAATAAAGGTTAATTAGCCACGGCCATGCCCATTTGTTTACTCATAGTCTGTGGCGGCTATTGCACTACAAGGCAGAGTTGAGTCTAGTTGTAAAGGAGACTAGAGCCTGCAAAGCCTGAACGATATACTGTCTGCTCCTTGACAGGAAAGGTCCGCAGACTTCTGCCTTGGTCTCCACCAGTCATTCCTCCACACTTCTACCAGAGGGGTCTTTCTGAAGCACAGATCTGATTATGTATATCACAGCCCTGCTCCAAACCCTCCAATGGCCTCATTGCCTTCAGTTCTGGCTCCTTAACCTGGCACACTATGCTCTACACGTCCTGACTCCGAACTGCTTCTCTACCCTATATCCTGTCCTTCTCCCCAGAATATATTTTGCTTCAGCCATTCTGAACTCCTTGTAGTTTCCCGAATACTTCATATGGTTTCATACATCTGTGTGCCTTTCCCTGTGTTCCCTCTGCTTGGGTAGTCCTTCAACCCCTTCCTCACCTAACTAAATTCCACTCATCTGACAAAACTCAGTTTAAAGGTCATCAAGCCTTCCAGGATGCCCTCAGGTTGAGTTAGGAGCTCCTTGTATGGGTTCCTGCAGCCCCCTGGGCAAATCTCTCTCTTAGCCCTCCTGAAGTATTATCATGTTCGATTTACATGTTTACCTTGAGGGCAGGAACCAGGTGTTACTTATTTCTTTACTGACAGCATCTAGCACAAAGCCTAACCAAATAGGTACTCAATAAAACATATCTGATGGGGCCGCTTCTGGTGCGCTTCACTGCAGCGACCTGGGTTCGCAGGTTCAGATCCTGGGCACGGACCTACACCACTCATCAAAGCCATGCTGTGGCGGTGACCCACATACAAAATAGAAGAAGAATGGCACAGATGTTAGCTCAGGGCTAATCTTCCTCAAGCAAAAAAAGAGAAAGATTGGCAACAAATTTTAGCTCAGAGCGAATCTTCCTCACCAAAAAATCCAAGAAAACAAATAAAACATATCTGAGCCTCCCTAAATGTCTCTCTTTTCCCCCCCCCCAAAGCCCCAGTAGATAGCTGTATGTCATAGTTGCACATCCTTCTAGTTGCTGTATGTGGGATGCGGCCTCAGCATGGCCGGAGAAGCAGTACGTCGGTGCGCTCCCGGGATCCGAACCCGGGCCGCCAGCAGCGGAGCGCGTGCACTTAACCACTAAGCCAAGGGGGCCGGCCCCTAAATGTCTCTTAAATTTAAGTGAGTACCAAGGAAATCTCCATGTTTGCAGACGACATTAAATTCTCCTAGGGACAGAGATTCAGTTCAAAGATAAACTGAAAGAGGACATTACAGTACTGGGTACATAGTAAGTGCTCAGTAAATACTTGATAATCGAAAAGTGTAGATAAGTTTTGTCCAGTGCTTAGCACAGACCTTGGTTCATTGGAGGTGCTTGACAAACACTGAATTAATTAATTCATGTATTGGGGGAAACGCTGAAAAGCTAAGGTGAGGCCATCTTGTGGAAGGTCTTCATGCTGCAGACAATTTTAACTCATTCATTTCCCTGATCAAAACCTCCCCAATATTAATTTGGCAGCAGAAAGTCGGGGGGGGAGGAGGCGAATGAAATGCAGAGAGATGGGCAGTAGGGGAGGCCAGTTAAGAGGTTAGAAAAGTAGTCTTGCTGATAAGCAGTGAGGCCTTAACTTATCGGATACAGTAGGAACGGAAATGGGAGGCTGGATGCAAGAGCCACGGAAGAGGTGGGATTAACCTGTCTTGGCAATTGATTTGGTGGGTGGACGGGGAACACTTGAGGAAGAGGGATTTAAAGATTACTGCAAGGTTTTGAACCTGGATACCTGCAAAATATAGGATTGCTAATGGCATTAAAATGGGAGCCAGAAGGTAATGCTTGGCTCTGGACAGGTTGGATTTAAGGGACAGGTGGGATATCCAAGTGGAGGTATCAAAATAGGCAGTTAGAAGCTTGGGTCTGGAGTTCAGGAGTGAAGTCAAGACCAGCGATATACTTGGGAGCTATATAGTCATCCCTCAGTCTCCACGGGGGATTGGTCCCAGGAGCCCCTCGGATGCCAAAATCTGTAGATGCTCAAGTCCCTTATATAAAATGTCATAGTTTTTGCGTATAACCTATGTGCATCCTCCTGTATACTTTAAATCATCTGTAGATTACTTATAATACCTAATAAAATGTAAATGCTATGTAAATAGTTGTTATACTGTATTGTTAAGGGAATAATGACAAAGAAAAAAGGTCTATACACCTTCAGTACAGATGCAACCATTGTAGGCCTTTCCATCTGTGGTTGGTTGAATCTGCGGATGTGAAACCTGCGGATACAGAGGGCCACCGTATGCACAATGCTGAAGCTGTGGGAGTTCATGTGTTCTCCAAAGAAGAAAGGGTAGAAAGAGACCTAGTCTTAGGGCAGTAGTATAGGGAATGCCTATCTTCAAAGAGTAGAAGAAAGAATAGGTCACAACTATCAGTTAGAACCAAGTATAATTATGCTGGAGTTTTCAGTTTGTTTCCTGAACATACCAGCCCAATGTGCTAAAAGAGCAAATAAGATTTTTGGTGTCATTGCCAGTATCAAGGCTATTTGAAATGAATAATCATATTAACCTCAGACGAGTAACCTAGGATACTATGTGCAGATGTGGTAACGAAACCCCAAGAGAGATATTAGTAGATCTGGAAATGGTCCAGGGAAGAGCAATTAAAATAATCACATGGGAGAAGCAACTGATGTTTTAGGAAAGAGTAAGTGGATAAAGAACCTCTTCGGTCTGAAAAAAAATAGTTAGAAGAGTCAACAGCAGCAGCAACGACAATAATAATAACGGCTAACATTTATTGAGTGCTCACTACGTGTGAGATTATTCTAAACAATTTATTGCATTGTCTCACTCAATCCCGACAACAATCTTATCAGGTAAGTACTATTATTATCCCCACTTTACAGATGAGGAAACTGAAGCACAGTTAAGTAACTTGTCCCATCTCCCAGAGGTGGTGAAGAAGAAGCCAGGATTCAACCCAATTTGATTCTACAGCATATGCTTTTAACCACGGTAGTATCAACCACCCAGCAAACAAATCTTAAAGATAGGAATCAAGTAACCACAGTCTTGTTTACTAAGATTCAAAACTTAAAATACCAAGGCACCACTTAATGCTTTAAGAGGAATACATCGTTTTGTTTGAATTTTGTACACTGAGCACACGTCACTTTTGCAAAGAAAAAAAATAAAGAGGGTGCAATTTCAATATAAATATTGAAAATGCTACTTTACCCAGCAAGTAGTAAACTTCTCGAATTTGTTACCCAGGGAGGTTGTAATAAATATAAATAGCTTGAAGAAAGTTTTAGTACCTATAATAGATATATACCTCTTATAGATACCTACGATAATCGGGAACGTATTCCTAGGGAAAGTGGATTTTCGAACTAGGTAGAAAAGAAAAGAGTGTGCTAGCTAGAGGGAGAATCTGCATGGGAAATGGAGACATGGATTAGTTACTCATGTATGAAGTTACTCATCCAGTTGAGTGGCATATAACAAACTTAATTAACTTGAAAACAACTTGGGGATTGCCATGCTTTCTCTATTCAATGGACTATGCTGAGGAAACGTGATGAGTCTTCATAAATAACATCTCAGTAGGAAATGCTTTAGAGATCATTATCTCCACCTTTAATAATATCCACATCATTTATCCACCGTGCATATGGAAAATGGCTGTTTCTTTGGGAAAACTGAAGGAAGGCCCTTCTGGGGTCACCTAGGAATTTAAATGCTCTTTCTCATGAGGTTTGACTTTTGTTCTAAGAGCTCATGAAAACAGTGCTGCCACTAGCCGTACCTTGCACCTTTGGGATTAACTCCAACCTAGAGAACAATGTTATGAGTGGACCCAAGGTACTTACTTGAATGATACAGTCCTTGGTAACTGTGACTATGAATACCTTGGCTTCCCTTCAAGTTGGAATCTACAGATAAGACAATTAAAATCCCACTCCATGAACATGAGTTAACCATTTATTTCTAGAAAATGTGAAACTAGCCTAATTCCTTTTGCATTCAGTACATGGGTAAGAGATTCAAACGAAGAGAGTTGGGAATGCATTTTAAGAGGGTAATGGAGAAAACTAAATTCAATGCCTGAAGACTAGGATAATGTATTGGTGGCTTATACAAATACCAGATTCCTTACTAGCTCTCTATTTTTCAATAACCTCATCTTTTTAAAAGAAAGGAACCAAATCTCAGCTCCTTTAAGAAACTTCCTAATCATTTTCTGCTTCAGATAAATTAATATTAGAAGAGATAACCTAATAGGGTACCTGAAAAGGCTAATTTTAATTTGACCACTATCAAAGCTAAAACAAAGTTTTAAGATTTTGGGGGGTCAACTAACTTTTCTATCTTGTCACCTTCCAGGGGTGGAGAAGGATGTACTTTCCTGTCAAGTACACAGAGATTATTTCCTGGTTCTTCTTGATTGTGAAGTTTATACATAGGACTACCTTTGTAAGGAATATATTATACTGTACTTGACAGTGATCAAGTACTGTGTCAAATCTTGGCTTAGAGGTGAAGAAATTGGAAAGAGCCTAGAGAAAAATAATGACCATAATTAAAGGTCTGGAAAATGGGATCCAGGACAAAAACTATATAGGTAAAGTTGAGGAAATCCGATGACTCTTGGATGCCTTCTTTATTTTCTAGTTTTTTTCAGCTTTGAGGAAGCTCAAGCATATCAGAAAATGTTTATCATGAATCAAAGGATTATCAAAATTTAAGACTGCATACAAGTCCACAGGAATTTTTGATCCCAATTCAAAATAATGAAAGGACTCTATAGAGATCCTTTCAAACAAGGATACATCCCTCCCCCCTCCTTTCCCACCATTCATTCATTCCTTCAACAAACATTTATTGAATGCCTAATGGGGCGGCCTGTGGCTTAGGAGTTAAGTGCTCGACCTCCGCTACTGGCGGCCCGGGTTTGGATCCCTGCGCGCAACAACGCACCGCTTCTCCGGCCATGCTGAGGCCGTGTCCCACATACAGCAACTAGAAGGATGTTCAACTATGACATATAACTATCTACTGGGGCTTTGGGGAAAAAAGGAGGAGGACTGGCAATAGATGTTAGCTTAGAGCAGGTCTTCCTCAGCAAAAAAAAAAAAAAAACAAGAGGATTAGCATGGATGTTAGCTCAGGGCTGATCTTCCTCAAGAAAAAAAAATGCCTACCATGTGACAGGCACTGTCCTAGGCATAGACAGAAATCTCTGTCCTGTTGGAACTTACATTCCAGTGGGGGGAAGGGACAGTAAACAATAACAACACGACAAATACAATACATAGGTAAATTATAGAGTATGTTAGAAGGTTATATAAAAATAGAGCAGACTGAGGGGATCAGGAATGGGAAGACTGCAAATTTAAAAGGGGTGGTCAGGATAGGCATCTTTGAGCAAGTGAGAGTGAGCAAACTGCTGCAGCTAAAACGTAGAATTCTGATAAGGTTGAGTGGAAAGAATGACGATCATACTTTGCATTTACCTTGTGATAGGCAGTTTACAAAACTGTGTCAATCAGTCGGGGGCGGGGGGAGGAGTTAGGGCAGAGTCTGGAAAAAAGGGTGAATTCCGTTTTGGCCATATTAAGTTTAAAGTGCCGCAGGATAGAAATAAATGACCAGCAGGTAGTCAGAAATGCAGGTCTGGAGCTAAGGAGAAACATTTGAGATAGAGACGTCTATTTGGAATACTGACGACGGCTGAAGCGGTGGGAATGAATAGGTGAGCTCGCCAAAGGACAGCAGAATGAAGAGGTCAAGGGGATAACCTCACTATTGAATGTCTACATTTTAGGGGATGAAGACAAACAAAAATCGAGAAAAGAGGGTACATTTTATTCTGATCAGAGAAAGAGGCAAAGATGGGCCTGCGTTGTTAGCATCCTTACCTTCCTTCCCTTTCACTTCTCCCTAATGTAAACTGGTTTTCTTCATGACAAAACACTCCCGCCGCCCTACACCCCTTTGGACACGAAATCTTTCTTAAAGACCTTTTGAAGGTAAGGAGAAGAGAACAAACTTGTACTGAGGATCCCCCGCGTGCCACGTGTTTGGGGCTCCAAATCCCGGGTTGTTTCCCTCTACACTCCACCCGCCTCCTCGCTTTCACACCCTTGCCTCCTTCCGCAGTGCCGGTTTCTAGGGGGCTGAAGCAAGGCAAGGCCGACAGGAATCAAAGCACACAGCTTGAGGGAAAAGCAAAACAAACAAAACCAACAATCCCCCGCCAGGGGTAGAGACCCAGCACCGACAGCCTCTAACCACCGCACCCAGTCCCCGGTCCCGCTGCCCCACCCGGGCCTCTCGCAGGCCCCGCCCTTTGCCCCGCGGCCCTCGCTCATTTGCTGGCGCCCTTCCTCCCCGCTTCCCAATTGAGCCTGTTTTCGCCTCTTCTTTGACGTCCTAGGCTCAGCTCCGCCTCTCGCAGGGAGGCAGCGCAGCGCAGGTTAGGTTCGTAGGCACTAGCGGACCTTTTTCCGTATCTCTGTCCCCTTCTTCCCGGCATTCCTGTTTCCGCTTTCTCACGGCTCTTCGGTTTTTCCCCTTCTGAGGCGCTTCGCGCCTAGGGGTTCAGTGACGTCATCTTTCTGCGCTGCGCGGACGCCCGCCGGTGGAAGAAGGAACAGCTCCGCCGCCCTTCGCTGCTTTTGTTGGGCTGCTGCTCCTCCGGAATCATGGCGCCGTCACTGTGGAAGGGGCTGGTGGGCGTCGGCCTCTTTGCTCTAGCCCACGCGGCCTTTTCCGCCGCACAGCGTAAGTGCCTGGGGGACGGGGACCGCTCCCGTGAGGGACTCCGGGGGCGGTGTGTGGGTGCACCTCCGGGGGAGTGTCGGACCGAGTGTCCCAGGAACCGTCATTTGAGACCTTAGAGTTTGCGGTGACTACGAGAAGCGGCACGGAGCTCCCCGGTGGAAGGCTTGGATTCTGAGTGTGAGGAGAGTGGGACACCTGAGATTGCAGCAGGGTTGGAAGGGGGTGTCTGGGAGAGGGCTCCGAGCGGGAAGTGCGGGCTGCAGGGTGGGCAGGGAGGGAGTCTGTCTGGGAATGCAGGACAAGAGATGTCAGATCCAGCGTGGGGCTGGTCAGGCAAAGTGTCAGATTGAGAACCTCGGATGCTCATGGTCTCATGACAACTAGGTGGACAACATCTTGGGCACTCCTGGGCTGTCCAGGCAGAGACTGAGAAGTTAAGTGACCGTTTGCATCAGGGAGGCACTGTGGTACAGGGGAAAGAGCATTGGACTGGAAGTCTAGAGGGCTGTTCTTAAAAACTTGCTTTACCGCAAAATCTTTGTGACCTTGGGCAAGTCATGTCCCTTCTCTGAGGCGTCGTTGAGGTGGATTTTAATTCCTGCCCTTTCTGTGTCAGAGTGGGAAGTCTAAATTTAAAAAAAAAGTAAAAGTACTTTATCTTACAAATACAGTCGTGTGTATCGTCAAGAAGAAACTTGGAGTCTAGCAGAGTATGCAGTGCAGTCTTGAGAAAGCTGGTCTATTTTAAGCTCTTCCTTCTCTCCTAGACCAGGGGTCAGCAAACTCTGGCATGTGGGCAAAATGCAGCCTCCCTCTTGTTTTTGTAGTGAGCTAAGAATGTTTTGACATTTTTAATTTGTTGGGGGAAAAAGCAAAAGAATATCATTTTATGATCCATGACAAATACATAAAATCCAAGTTTCAGTGTCCATCAATGAACTTTTATTGGCACACAGCCACGCCCATTCATTTAGGTATTGTCTGGCTGCTTTCTAAGGGCAGAATTGAATAGTTGCAATAGAGACAGTACGGCCTGCAAAGTCTAAAATATTTATCTGGCCCTTTACAGGAAAAGTTTGCTGGCCCTTTCCTAGCCTATAGAGCCCATGAGAACAGGGACAATGTATATTTTGTTCATTGCTGTAATCTCAGTGCCTAGCACAATGTTCCCCACAGTAGGTACTCAGTAAATTTGTTGAATGAAGAAAATGAATTCAAAGTTGAACTTGATTCATTTGCTAGATTACTAAAACTAATAAGTAGAAATAATGTAGAAAATGAAATGTGAATTCCTTCAAAGCTCTAATTTTTTTAAGATAAAAGCTTTTGTTCCATTTATTATATGTAATTAAGATAATCCAGTTATTTTAACTACTTTTTACATATATGTATTGTGACATTTACCTGACAAATTCACCTTTTTTAAATAATTTCTTTTTGAAATTTCAGGTTTACGGAAAAGTTGCAAAGATAGTACAGAGTGTTACTGTATACCCCTCACCCAGTTTCCCCCATTGGTAACATCTTACATTACCGCGGTATATTGTCACAACTAAGAAACTGACATTGGTATATTACTATTAACTAAAGTCTAGCTTTTATTTGGATTTCACCAGTTTTTCCATGAATGTCTTCTTTCTATTCAAGGAATCAATCCAGAGTATCACATTACATTTAGTTGTCATGTTTCCCCTGTATCCTCTGTTCTGTGACAGTTTCTCCAAAGCTCTAATCTTTAATGATAACAGTAATAATAGCTAACATTCTTAAGTGCTTATCATGTGCCAGGCACTGAACTAAGCACTTTACATGATCATATAATTCAGTCCTACCAAAAGCCCTGTGAGAGGTAGCTATTATTGTTATCGTTGCCTTTGAAAGATGAAGAAATTGAGACACACAGAGCTAGGAAACTTGCACAGAATTACAGAGATGATAAATGATGGGGCCAGGATTCAAAGAGAGGCCGTTTGGCTCTAGAACCTATGTGCTACACTGCTTATAAAATTCAGTCTCGGGTAATTGGTTGAAATTGCTCTGTGCTTGGGTGCCAGAGGGACAGTGATGCCCTGAGGGAGTTCAAAGTCAAGTGGAGAAACAAGTGGATCCAGAAATAAGCACTTAAAGTGATACAGATGCTATGCTAAAATATGTAAAGATAGATGGAGACAAGGGCAGTCATTTTTCTGGTGCAAGGGGTTAAGGAAAGTATCCTAGAGCCTTGCGGCTCAAGGGACCAGCATCGTGGGAATTACCTGGGAGCTTGTTAGAAATGCAGAAACTCAGGCCCCACCCCAGGTCTGTTGAATCCGAATCTGCATTTTAACAAGATCCCCAGGTGATTTGTATGCACATTCCTTTGAGAAACGCTGCCCTAGGAGAGAGTAGGATTCTGTGGAGTCCTTCATCATTTTCTACAATAGGCTTCAGCTGTAAAATTTTACAGTACTAGAGCAAGAAGATGGCTGAAGTCCAACCCCTTCGTTTTACCGAGGAGGAAATGCCTGGTTAAGAGTAGTGTTAGAGTCAGATTAGGCTTCATGCAAAGAAGAAAGCTAGCTGGGAATTGAACAGACAGTAGGAAGTTAGCCAAAACCTATTTTTGGTATTGGTTTGATTTTTCTTTTACACCTGTCCTTATGATAAACCGTGTAAGATAAAACTTCAAAAAAGTTTCCAAACACATTCTTTTTTAAGAGTCAATATGCGTTCACTCACAACAATTTGGGTTCTTTAGTCCACAGTACATTATTAAATACAGATTGTGCAAGGTTCCTCTAGAATTAGGATTTTGTGTTGTTATGTTTCCCATGAGATGAATTGTGGCGTTTGTCACTGCATTGAACCCCTTTATAATGCTGAAGTTGGAAAGAGACCAATATTTACCTTTGAGGCTGTGTCATGTCAGATTGTGGCAGCAGACACTATGGTGCTGTGGCATGCTCATTTTTGCCGTGATGAACTTTATGGCAGAGTGCCTATCATGTATCTCTTTAGTCCTCACATTCTTCCCATTTTACTGTTGCAGAAACTTAGGCAGTGAAAAGATAGTGTATTTCTTTGATTCTAAGACACACTCACCCTCCCCCTCCTACATTTTAACACTCTGAAATTGAGATACATGTTACAATCCATGAGAGTGTGTTACATTGAATGAGATATAGTCAATTACAGTAAGTTGAAGAGCTGGTGTTATGATCCAGGCTTTTCAGCTTCCAAATCCTGATCGTTTTCTTCGTACCTTGCTGCCTCCTGAGGCTAAGGCAGCAGCAGAATTATAATTAAATCATAGAAGCAGAAATTGATGCCCTGGAATTTCTCCTATTCCACCACTGCCCCAGCATATTCTCTCAGGAAAAACATTTCCATACCAATATTGCTTTGTCTACACTATGTGATGGTGGTGCTATTTCAGGGTTGAGATTTTCTGTAGACTTATTAATTTTTAAATAATTGTGATTTCTTTGACTGGTGAGTGAAAGAATTTCAGAGGATTCTAGTTTTCCTGTGGTAATGAAAGAAAAATTATGTTTAAGCATTTCTTCCTTATACTCGCTCACCTTTTGCTCTTGTCCTCTTTTATAAAGTGACAAAGCAGGTCATGATGAGAATAAAATAGTTCAAGATCAGGTCGACTGCCTTAGAAGATAGAGGTTTTTGAGGAATCCAGGATTAGCATTACTTTATGTAGCATATAAGTCAGCTGCTTCTTTGGTAAATTGATTTGCTTGCATTTTAAGAAAGAAAAATGGGCTACAATTTCCTTAATGGTATGCTTCTGGTTTATAGATCGTTCTTATATGCGATTAACAGAAAAGGAAGATGAATCACTGCCAATAGATGTAAGTTGGTCATTTATATTCCATTAAAATGTATTTTAAAAATTAGCCACATAGCTTATAATAATTTTTTACAGGTTTTTATTCTCTTAAAATCTTCCAGATATGAAATTACACCTGTTCTCTACTTTTTGTCACTCATTGTAAAACCGAAAGATGTGGAAACCAAAGATTTATGTGTTTGGCTTCTAGAACTGTAGTTTAAATAGTCTTTCTAGAAGTTGCTCTGTCCGTAGTCTAAGATGGACATAAAAAGTTGACTATTTGACTTTATTTTTTAGACAAGTTCCTTTTATATATAAAGTTTAAAAACAAGCAAAACTAACAAAACTTTGTTTAGGGACATATACGTAGATAGTTTAAAAAAACACTTCTTTGTTTTTCTTTAGTTTTACTAAAATGATAGGTGAGCTTCATTCACAATTTTTATCTTTATTGGATTTTAAATTACAAAAGTAGTAAGTTCTTTATAAAAGAATCAAACAGTAAGTGTAAAAAGTAGAATACAGTTAAAAAAAAAAAAGTGACTCCACTACTCAGCAATTCTACTTCTATTCCTGACAGTTTGGAGTATATCAGTAGTTCAGTTTTCTTCCTGTGCATAAACAACATTGTCTTTCTTTATGTATGTATGGTTTTACCTAATCAAAACACAGAGTTTTTCTTTAAAAAGTTATTATGCATGTGTATATAGTTTTATACTTAGCTTTTTTATTACTTAGCAATTTATCTTGACATATTTTCATGACACATACATTTACCATATTCTTGTTGCCTGTGCCTGTGCTTGCATTGTATGAAATAGCTCTTGGTGCACTGGTGGTGGGAATGTAAACTGGTGTAACATATGACGTTAGTTTTTAATTTAAAAAGAGTAATAGCTTGTGGCTAATTTTGACTTTAGTTGTCTATACTTAAAGATATGGTAGATGTGGCTATTAACTTATTCTCCCATCACCTTTGCTTTGTGCTAGATACGTACACACACACACATTCATTTATATCTATTTAAAAATAACTTTCTTCTGTTTACAAATTGGAAAATTTGAAAAATACAGAAGATCACCATCAAGAAAATAAAATATGCCTGTAATCCCATGTTGATTAATATCAAACATTGCAAGTTTTTGATTGCACAACGTCTTTGGAAAGCAGTTTGGTGTTATCTAATAAAGTTGAATGTGTGTATGCTCTCCACCAGTGATTCTACTCCCATGCACCAGGACACATACACAAGGATATCCATATTGACATCATAAGAGTAACATGCAGGAAACAGCCCACATAGCCGTCAACAGTGGGATGGATAAATTGTGGTATTTTCATATAATGAAATACAAAACACAATGAAAATGAATGGACTACAACTATATACCACAACAGGGATGAATCTCACAAAAAAAGTTCAAAATGGGAAAAAATAAACAATATATGTTTTAGAGGTACATACATAGCTGGTAAAATTATAAAGAAAAGCAAGGAACTGATTAATACACAATTCGGGACAAGAGTTAACTTTGAGAGGGAGGGTGAAGAATATAATTGGAGTGGGACACATGGAACTTGAAAGGTATTGGTAATGTTCTAAAGCTGAATGCTGGGTAAGGGATGTGCTTTTCTGTATTCTATGATGTTTAACAATAATACATTGAACAATTCTTAGTTGCTCTTGGAAGCAGGTAATAGTTGATAACTGAGTTCTGAATGGCTCAATACCTGTTTTTGCTATTTGAGCAAAACCCAAAAGTGTTTTTGCAGCCCATCCACAGAATTTCTAGAAGACTGTATTGTGTCTGAGTCCAAATCATTTAAAGTGAGAATTGACTCCTTGATAGGATCTGGGAGAAATACCTGTTAGAGGCTAAAAAGAGATGGAGAGAAAATTACAAACTTTTACAATAATACTTGTGTGTTGTTTAGTAATCTCAATCTTTATACTCACAGATAGTTCTTCAGACACTTCTGGCCTTTGCAGTTACCTGTTATGGTATAGTTCATATTGCAGGGGAGTTTAAAGACATGGATGCCACTTCAGAACTAAAAAATAAGTAAGTCTTTCACTTTTCATAGGCATTTAATTTCATAGGGGTTTTGCTTCATTTATGTAATTTAAAATGTATGTTTTCTGGTACATAAATGTTGGTTTTGTTTTTATGTTTTGATTATGCAGTTTGTATGAGTAATGAGGTAAAAATATTGAGGCAGTGTTTGATATGATAGGAAAAATGGAAGTTGAATGACAGATTATTGACATTAGGATTGCTTAAAATTATTTGTTGGTTGGTTGGATGAACAGATGGATGGAAATAGATATATAGGAAGATATTCCCTTAGAAATTTTTCCCTCCCTCCCTCCTATCTCTGTTTGCCTCTGACCTTCCTTTCTTCCTTCTTTCCCTCCCTCCTACCTTATCTCCCTCCCTCCCTTCCTTTTTCGTCCTTTTATCATCTTGTCCCAGCTTAGTCTTTGGAAGAATAAGGGATTTTCTGTTTCCTCTATCACTTGAACCTAGTCTGTGACATAAACTCTGCTCTCAGGCCCTTTTCTATCCGTAGATTCAAGTATATTTGTTATTCTGCTTTCTTTTTTCTCCTACATGTCTTCTAAGCTATTTTCATGAGCTTTGCTCACTTTTCTTTTCCATATTTCTTACTTTCATAAAATCAACCTTTAGCTTTGTTCAGTTCCATCTTTGGACTTTGCCCACCTTCTTGATCCTGGAAATTTTAACCCTTTACGATATTTCCTTAGGATTCCCCATAAACATTTATGTGTTAGAGGAAACTCACCCCCTTTTCCTTCTACTTTTTAATTTACATTTTAAGTAGTCACATCTCAGGCTTCCTGTTTTATGTGGGGGTATGCTTGGATTTTTAGGTGGGCTGACTTTGAGATTTGAGTTTTTATCAAAGGAAGAGTTCTTTTTTTTCCCCCAGGAAAATAATTAAAAATAAGCCAACACTAAAAGCCATACACTTAGGTGTTTGTGAACTTTTTTTAGACTACATATATCTCGCTGGAAGAGAAGAGAGGATACTCTACTATCACCACCCACTACTGTTCTTACAGAGAGTCTACTAGGAATCGCAGGCAAGGGGCCAGGAAAGAAGTAAAACAGAATGGCATGAAGTAGGTGGTAGCAAAATATATGAATTTAGTAGGTGGTAGCAAAATATATGAGTTTGGACAACAGCAGGTACAGAAGGGCCAAAAGAAATTTTTTGTTGTACTTGAAAGATTCTTGGAAAACAGATCTGTGAAATGGTCATATGGCTTGAATAGTGAGGGCCAAATGAGAATAATCAAAAGTACTATCTGTGTGTTGGTATTTTAAAAGATTGTTTGGCCTGGGCTAGTGTTAAATTTACATAGGTGATTAAAGTTGAGCAATTATTTGTGTTATTATTCATAGGCATCCTGAAAGGAATGGTGGCATAAAAAAAAATTCGAGGGCTTTTCTTGCTTTTCCGGGTTTCTTACTTTGCTTGTACAGGAAAAAAAATGAGATATGGTATGATTACCATGTATAGTCTGATTTCATGGATTTAAACTTAGTTAAAAATATAACCCATAGCAAATTCATAATTCATTAGAAACCTGCTTATTTTCAAACACACTTTTATAAAGGTTTATCTAAAATTGATGCTTTTTTTCTTTTAAGGACATTTGACACATTAAGGAATCACCCATCATTTTATGTATTTAATCATCGTGGTCGAGTACTGTTCCGGCCTTCGGATACAACAAATTCTTCAAACCAAGATGCATTGTCCTCTAACACATCATTGAAGTTACGAAAACTTGAATCACTGCGTCGTTAAGATTTTTACAAATTATAGTAATAGGACAGGACACAGAGCTGGAATATTGGAGTTTGGGGTATGAAACACTCCCCATCAGTATTTATATTGATCTTTCAGACCTAATTAAAAAAGTCTATGGCCCTTGTTTGTACACTGTTAATCAAATCATTAATGCAGTATAAGTTATCTGTGAAATGAGTCTTTGGTCTTTCATAGAATTATTTTTTTTCATTTAAAACAAATTCACATCTTTTGTAAAAGTCACTGTTTTGAACACATTTCTTTGAAAAATGTTGATGGTTTCGTAATTATTTATTTTCTTAGATTTCTTTTGCACTACAGTTTTTAGGATTCTTTTGGAAATAGTGTGACTACTGCATTTTGCAGCATGAATGATGGTAAAATGGTCTTCAGTTCTTAATAACAAATGGACTTCTCTAAAGAGACCAAAATGGTGACTTACCAGTTTTTCTTATGCCCTCTAAAAAGTGGCTCTGCTTCAGCAGGTACTTGCCAGTTTTTAATTTATCCATGACTTCTCACCCCGCTCTCTCCCATATACCTTCTAACATCAGCTGTCTTGTTTCATCACTTCTCTGGGGTTCTGTGTGCAGTGAACAATTTTTGTGTCAGAAATCCTTTGTCATAACAAGTATATTTAACAAACTCAGCTTGTTGTAAAGCTACTTGTGTTCTCTTCATTTATCTGTAAAAAAATTCCCTAATTGATTTTGTAGTGTGAGAGTAGTTGAAGATAGACCAAAAAGACCATTCATGATTTAATTATCCTGCCTATGTAAAAGAATAGTAATCACTGACGAAAACTTGTTGTTAGCCAGTTTAACTTATTCAAAGTCTCTGTTATTTTATTGCGTACTAAACTAATGAATTAGTGAAAATGAAGGATACATCTCATTAAAGGTAGACTTCAAAGGAGTTGGGCCAAATATGTTCTAAATATTTGGAACTAATGTCTTGAATTTTAAAAAAGGTCATTTAAGAAATTGTTTCGTAGCTTCTGATTTGTGGCAGGCTTAGAGTTTTCCATCTTCATTGTATGTTGCTGAAGGTGAGGATGAGGTACAGAGTAGAATTTTTTTAGAAACAGTAATTTTAGTTTTGGGGCAATTTGGCTAACTTTGATCTGCGGGAAGCTTAACATTTCTTTGTAGAGAATGTTGCTTTTGTTGAATTGTACAGGTATGAAAACATTGCTTTTGTTTAATTTATAGGTGTAAAGGGATTAACTATATGCAAATTTGAAAAGGAAATGTGCTTTAGGCAAGAGTCATAAGATGCCTTTACACTTGATGGCGTTTTTTCCATTAGAAATGAACCTCAGCTCTTCTATTCTTCCTGGTAACACACAGCCCCAAAGCATGAGATTATTTTGTCATTGGGTTTTTATTGTTGTTGAGTTGTTTTGTTTGCCAACCAGTTTGTCTGTGGAATACTGACTCTGCCTGCTATCTAAGGAGAACAGAGTCAGAAATCTGATAACCTAAAATAATTTAGAAATAAGTTAAAAATGTGAAGTCAGGGGTTAAAGTTGTGGTAATTAAATCAAAATATTGTGCAAGAATCAAACTCCTTACATCAGACTTGTCTACTGTTTCCTCAGGTCTGACGTGATTTGCAAGAGCCTGTTGTTTTCTTCTCTTTGGGGCTGTCTTCCTTTCCTAATATGTTTTTATAACAACTTTATTGAGATATAATTTACATAGCTTACAATTCACCCATTTAAAGGGTACGATTCAGTGATTTTGTAATATATTCCCAAAGTTGTGCAACCATGACCACAGTCAATTTTAGAGCATTTCCATCACCCCAAAAAGAAACCCTGTAGCCTTTAGCTGTCACGTCTCATTTTCCCCCAGTGCCTCCCAGCCCTGGGTAACCACTAATCTACTTTCTGTCTCTGTAGATTGCCTATTCTGGTCATTTACTATGAATGAATTTGTACAATATCTGGTCTTTTGTGACTAACTTCCCAAATATGGTTTTGTTCTATGTGGGGTGAGAACTTCGCATCTTGAGAACTGTGTTTGTTGTGAAAGGCAGTTGTTGGTAAAAGGGAGATGTGAAGAGGGAGGGTCAGATACCTAACAGGTTTCTCAGTCAATCTTGTACTGAATAGGTTTTCCTCATAACCAAGCATTCATGATATACTACTACTAATAATTTTTTTCGCTAGTCTCTAGAATGGATATTGAAACCTTTGCCCTGTCAGGAAAGTCCTGCTAAAAATGATGCCAAATAATTTGGCAAATAATTGACATCGCAGTTTTCAGGCACGTCTAACTTTGTTAGCAGCTTGTATACCTCGGGCCAGGTGAGCTTCCCAAATTTCTTCTTTAATTTCCTCCAGTGAATCTCTGCTGTCTTTTTCAAGTATCTGTCATAGGACTAAAGGTGATTGGGTGTATCATAACAGTGCTTAAATGGATTAAGTTCAGAATTTTATTTATAATACTATGAGACAGTCCATGACTACCCAGGGTGGTCTAAAAATGTAGTGATGTGAGCTAGTTAAGCCTGCAGTTGACTATGATTTCAGTGACATTCAGAAGGGTGTACTATTGAAGGCTCTCTAGAATATGGGAATACTCACTTCTTAATAACCAGGGAACCAGCCAAATGCTATGGGCTAATGGCTCAGCTGCAGAAAATGCAGATGGGCAAATTGGAGACGATGATGCTCTGTAACTCCCTAATGATTGTTTCCTAGCATTGTGGCTTATTTTTGAGTGGCATGACAGCATCTTCCTGGTTGTATGTGGCCTGTTTCCATGATGTATTGAGTAGTGTTGTTTGTTGTGAGCATCGATGCCTGTAACACCAAGCTAAACACATTCTTTTGGATATGTTTCCTCTCTTTAAATGACCTTGCCCTGTCCAATAAATAAATGATTGTCTCACCCTGTTTTTGGTAGTGGTTTTTTTTTTATTATTATTTTATTTTTTACTTTTAATCTCATTTTCTTCTGCTTCTCTGTCCCCAGAAATGTAAGAGTTAATTTTATGACTGTATTTTTTCCAGTGTGATGCTGTTTTACTAAATTCAATGGATACTTTGCTTTTTATTGTACATGTAAAGTCTTATTGCAATTTTATGTTATTTTAAGAGTCGAAATAGAATGTGTAATCTCATTTTGTAAATTATCAGATGCCCTTTGGGGTATAAGAATTTTGGTCCTTGAGTAGCAGTGTTTAATCATTCCATCACAAATTTGTTATATAGCCAAACTACCATTACAAAATGTCACTTTATTATTAACAGAAAATCATTATGATTAAAGCATCGGGGGCAAGTCTAAAGTCTAATGACAATCCAAGGGGAAGTTCTGGTTCACAAAACTTGACACTTATCTGCAGTATTTTGAAAAATAGCACTACCAGTATTCAGTCTACCTAGGAGTATCTCAAAGTAACCTGCTAATCAAGTAAGCTTTGAAATAGGAAAAAAGAAAGATAATATATGCACATGGCAAAAAAAATCAGACGGTACAGAAAGGCATGAAATTGAAACTTGCCTCCTTCCCTCTTGCTTCTAATACCTCTCTCCAAAGGTAACCAGCTTAACGTGTCTTGTATATTCTTGCAGGAAAAAAAATATTTGCCAGCAAATATATACTTAAAAAAATTTACATTAATGGAATCAGATTGTATATACTCTTCTGTACCTTGCTTTTTTTGCTACCTGTGTCTTATAAGATCTTTCTCTATCAGTATATACAGAAATACCTCATTCTTTTTAATGACTGTGGTATTCCAATGTATGAATGTGTTATAAGTGTTCAAACATTGATGCGCTTTCCGGTTGTTTCCAATATTTTACTATTACTAAACCATATTGCAGCGAGCATACTTGTACATATAATGGGATTATACCAACATGGTTAATTCCTAGCAATAGAATTGCTGGGTCAAAGGTATTTTTCATTTTCAATTCAGTGGATATTGCCAAATTGTTCTCCAGAAATCTTTGCCCAGTTATACTTCCACAAATAATGTATAAGAATAAGAATTTATGAGGCCCATGCCAATACTGGGTACTAAACTTTTTAAAATTTGATCATCTGAAAGTGAATACGTGGAATCTTGCATCTTAATGAAGCTATAATGCATTTTAATGAAAGAGATGGAACACATTTTCATGTTTATTGGTTACTTATATTTCATTTTCTGTGAACTGTGTGGTCATGTTCTGTTTTCTATTAGATGATTTGTTTTTTATTGATTTGTATGAGCTCTTTGTAAGCTAAGAAAATTGGTCCACTGTCATGTTTAATAATATTTTCCTGCATTTTATTTATTTATTTATTTATTTATTTATGGAGTTAACTTATCAGTCTTTATGGCTTCTGCGATTTGTGCCTTGCTTAGAAAGGCCTTCTTTACATTTGAGAATAAATTTAATGTATTTTTCCAGTACTTTTTAAGTTTTTTTTTTTAACCTTTAAATCTTTCATTCATTTGGAATTTATTTAGGTAGAAGAAGTGAGGTAAGGATTCGACATTATTCTCCTCCAAATAGCTATCTGGTTATCCCAACCCCATTTATTAACTGTTTTTCCACACTGATTTGAAAAGCCATCCTCATTCATACATTGAATTTCCATATATATTTAGATCTGTTTCTGAGCTCTTCAGTCTGCTGCAAAAATTACTAGTCTTTTAATTAAGTTGTTATGTATTTTCATACTTGACATTACTAGTCCATAGTTCATTATTATTTTCAAGATTTTTTCTATTCTTGCATGCTTATATTTCCAGATAAACTTTAGTATCATTTTGTCCAATTCTAAAATCCTATTGATCTTTTCCCTAAATTCTTTTTAATAATTTTATTTATTTATTTTTTCCCTCCAAGCCCCAGTAGATAGTTGTATGTCATAGCTGCACATCCTTCTAGTTGCTATATGTGGGACGCAGCCTCCCCATGGCCAGAGAAGCCATGTGTCGGTACGCACTCCAGATCCAAACCTAGGCCGCCAGCAGCGGCGCGCGCCCACTTAACCGCTAAGCCATGGGGCCGGCCCTCCCTAAAATTTTATTTTGAAAAATTTCAAACTTACAGAAAATGTGAAAGAGTAGTATGATAAATGCCAATGTACTTTTCATTTAGATTCATCGTTCCTAACATTTTGCCACTTTTGCGTTTGTTCTCTCCAAATGTGCTTTTTTTCCCCTCTTGAATCATCTGTGGTAAGTTGCGGACTTCATCATCACACTTCATGACATGACATCCCTGAATATGTCAGTGTGCCTCTCCTAATAAGAGTGAGGATATTCTCTCATTTATCCAGAATACCATTGTCGCACTTAAGAAAATGATGAACCATCCAATATTATTTCATATTCAAGTTTCCCCATGCATCCCCAGAATGACTTTTATAGCTGTCCCCACCAAGGTTCACAAATTACATTGGTTATTGTGTCTCTAGTCTCTTTTAAACAGTCCCTCTACCTCTTTTTAAAAATAGTATTTTCTTTTTTTTTTTTTAAAGATTTTATTTATTTTTTGCCCCCAAAGCCCCAGTAGATAGTTGTATGTCACAGCTGCACACCCTTCTAGTTGCTGTATGTGGGACTCGGCCTCAGGCTGGACAGAGAAGTGGTGCCTCGATGCGCACCCGGGATCTGAACCCAGGCCGCCAGCATCGCAGCGCGCGCACTTAACCACCAAGCCACAGGGCCGGCCCATAAAAAAATAGTATTTTCTAAATAAACTATTTTTTAGAACTGTTTTGGATTTATAGAAAAATTAGGAAGATAGTACAGAGAGTTCCCACATACCCTGCACTCAGTTTCCCCTATTATTAACATCTTATGTTAGCATGATGCATTTGGTACAATCAATCAACCAATATTGATACATTATGATGAACTATAGTTAATATTTGGATTTTCTTAGTTTTGACCTAATATCCTTTTTGTGTTCCAGGATCCCATCCAGGATACCACATTACATTTAGTCATCATGTCTTCTTAGGCTCCTCTTGGCTGCAGCAGTTTCTTAGACTTTCCTTGTTTCTACTGACCTTGACTGTTTTGAGGAGTACTGGTCAGGTATTTTTTAGAATGTTCCTGTATTGGGATTTGTCTGATGTTTTTCTCATTATTAGACTGAGGTGTTACGTATACCATTATTGTTATATCAAGGGTACATATTTATTAACATGACTTATCACTGTTAATGTTAATCTTGATCACCTGGCTGAATAGTGTTTGTCAGTTTTCTCCACTGTAAAGTTACTCTTTCCCTCCCCTTTCCATACTGTACTCTTTGGAAGGAAGTCACTGTGCACAGCCCACATTTAGGGAGTGGGGAGTTATACTCCATCTCCTTGAGGATGGAGTATCTACATCAATTATTTGGAATTATTCTCCACGGGATATATTTCTTCTCCCTCACTTATTAATTTATTCAATCATTTATTTATATGAGTTTGGGCTCATGGATATTTGTTTTATAATTTGAGTTATCATGCAATAACTACTTTATTTTGTTGTTGAGATTGTTCTAGTTTTGGACATTGGTAGCCTTTAATTTGACTCCTGTGTCCCTTTGACATATTCCCATTATTGTGGATATTTTTTTTGAACACTTCCTTTCTGGCGCTACAAGATGTTCCAGGCTCACCTTGTATATTTCCTTCCCCAGTCCTAGAGTCAACTTTTTCTCTAAGGAACATGGTTCCTTTTATTGAAGAATGGTATTAAAAACCAAGATCTGGGCCCTAGCTGTGCTCAGTGCTACTGGAGTGTCCTTGCTTTGAGGCCCTTTCAGCTGACAGAGCAAGGAAATATATGTGTATATATTAACCTGTGCATATGCACATATGTATACATATTTCCATATGTAACATCTATATTTCTGTTAAATGAAACACAAGTTCATACTGATGTTCGGTCTGTCACTATGTAAATCATTCTAACCTCATCCCCTTGCTTATCTGTAAATTCCCACTCCAACACTGAGAAACTTGGTTCCCACCATCTGCTACTCATTTATGTGAATTGTTTAATTCCATTATACATGTAAAGTGGTTTCAGAATTGTTAACCCATACTCCCATGGGAAACGACTTTTTCAACTAGAGCACAGTGATTATGTAGGTTTTTTTGCCATTAGTTTTACAGACTCTACTCATTTCCAAAGTTACTTAGGTCAGCACCTCCCCCCTCCACTTCAGTACTTTGGTTTCATAAATTTGTAGTACGGTTACATTGTTTTGTCACATTACGCATTCTATCCTGGGATTCCCCTGACCTCCTAAATGATTTTTTTTTAGTTTGTATACATCAAGGTTCACTTTTTGTGCCCTAAAGTTCTGTGGGTTTTGACAAATCTGTAATGTTATATATCCATAATTGCATTATCATATGGAATAATTTCATAGCCCTAAATATCCCTTGTGCTTCACCTATTCAACCCTCTCGCCTCTTCCCCTGAGCACCTGTTAACCACTGATCTTTTTATTATCTCAATAGTGTTGCCTTTTCCAGAATGTCATATAGTTGGCATCGTACAGTATGTGGCCTTTTTAGATTGGCTTCTTTCACTTAGCAATGTGCATTCAAGGTTCCTCCATGTCTCTCTGTGGCTTGATAACTCATTTTTAAAATCTCTGAATAATAATCCATCGTAGGGATATTCCAGTTTGTTTATCCATCACCTATTAAAGGACATTTCTGGTTTTTGACTGTTATGAATAAAGCTGCTCTAAACACTCACGTGCAGATTTTTATGTGGACATAATTTTTCAAATTAGTTGGGTAAATATCAAGGTACATTATTGCTAGATCATATGGTAAGATTATGTTCAGCTTTATAAGAAATTGCCAAGCTGTCTTCCAAAGTGGCTGTACCATTTTGCATTCCCATCAGCAATGAATGAGAGTTCCTGTTGCTCTGCATCCTCTCGAGCAACTGGTATTGTCAGGTTTTAAATTGTAGCTATTCTAATATGTATGTAGTGATATCTCGTCATTTTAATTTTCAGTTCCTTAATGACATATGATGTTGAACATCTTTTCATACGCTTATTTGCCATCTGTACTTCTCTTTTGGTGAAATAATCGTTAAGATCTTTTGCCCATTTTCAAATTGGGTTGTTCGTTTTCTTATTGTTGAATTTTCAGAGTTCTTTGTATATATTGTATATTTTAAATACAAGTCCTTTACAGATATGTGCTTTGCAAATATTTCCTCTCAGCCTGTGGTTTGTCTTTTCATTCCCATAACAGTGTCTACCACAGAGAAGTTTTTAATTTTAATAAAGTCCAACTTACCAATTTTCTCTTTCATGAATCATGCTTTTAGTATTGAATTTAAAAGCTCATTTTCAAATCCAAGGTCATCTAGATTTTCTCCTATGTTTCTTATAGAAATTGTATTGTTTCTCATTTTACATTTAGGTCTATAATCCATTTTGAGTTAATTTTTGTGAAAGATGTAAGATCTGTGTCTAGGTTCATTTTTTTTTATATGGACATGCAATTGTTCCAACGCTCTTTGTTGAAAAGATTATACTTTCTCCATTGAATTGCCTTTGCTCCTTTGTCAAAAGTCAGTCGACTATATATGTGTGGGTCTGTTTCTGGGCTGTCTACTCTGTTCCATGGATCTACATGTGTACTCTTTTGCCAATACCACACTGTCTTGATTACTGTAGTTTTATACTAAGTCTTGAAATTGGGTAGTGTGAATCCTCCATCTTTCTTTTTATTTTTTAGTGTTACGTTGGCTATTCAGGGTCTTTCATCTTTCCCTATAATCTTTAGAATCAGTTTGTTGATATCTACAAAATACTTTGCTGGGATTTTGATTTGGATTGCTTTGAATCTATAGATCATGTTGGGAAGAATTCACATGTTAATACTGAATCTTCCAATTTGTGAACATGGAATATCTCTACATTTATATAGATCTTGTAGTTTTCCACATAGAGATCGTGTACATATTTTGTTTGATTTATATGTATTTGATTATTTTGGTGGTATTGTAAATGGTACTGTTTTTTAAATTTCAAATTCCAATTGTCGTTGGTATTTAGGAAAGCAATTGACTTCTGTATATTAACCTTGTATCTTGCTCTTTGTTATCATTATTTTTAAAATTCAGGAATGAATCTTGAATTTTGTCAGATGCATTTTTAATATCTATTGAGATGATCATTTTTTTACCTATTAAAATGGTGAATTATAAGATTAGATTTTCAAATGTTGACCCATCTTTGCATTCATCGAATGAAGCAAGTATTCATTAAAAATAACAGCTTGCTAGGATTTTTTGTTTTTATGATTTCCTTTAATGTTAACCTTACTTTTATAATTTCTTTAAACCGCAGTTTCAGTAGTAAGACTAGAATTCTGCTAAAAGTTGGGCCTAGTTCTTCGATGATTATTAAGGGTACTGACCTCTTTCTCTGCCATAATTGATATACCTTTCTTTTTGCAGTCAAATGTTTTACAATGTAATATCTGGTCCATGCCAAAATACATGGAGCATATATGTAAGATGAAACTTAATAAAAGGGACATGTGTAAACTTACTATCAAACTTAAAAATGAGAGTATTACCATTACTATTGCATCAACCTTTTCTGTTATATTACTATTTTATGTGTCCTCTTTAAGAAATCTTTTCCTATTTTGAAGTCTTAAAGATATTCTTGTATAATTTCTTCTAAAGTCTTAATTTTTAATTTCACATTTGAGTACTTAATCAATCTGGAATTGGTTTTTTTTAATATGGTGTGAGGAAGAGATCCAATAACATTGTTTTTCGTGTAGATTGCCAATTGTTCCAGGGCTGTATGTGGCAAAGAGAGTCTCTTCTTTCCCCAGTGAGCTACAATGACACCTCTGAAATGTATCAGATTTCCATATATGCATGAGACTATTTCTGGGCTGTACATTCTATATCATTGTTTAATTTGTGTACCTCTGCATCTATATCACACTGTCTTTGTTACTAAAGGTTAATAATAAGTCTTGAGATAGTAAGGCAGATCCCCCTAATTTGTTCCTTTTCATGTTTGTCTTGGCTACTCTTGGGCATTTACTTTTCCACATAAATTTTAGAATCAGCTTGTCAAGTTCCATGAAAAACCCTGTTGGGATTTTGATTGTAATTTTTCTAGATTTATACATTAACTTGAGGGGTGGGGGAAGCAGACATGAGTCTTCCTGTGTATGGTGTAGCCCTCTGTTTAAGTCTTCTTTGATGTTTTTCAATAAAATTTTATAATTGTCTGCGTACTTGTTTTACACATGTTTAGTTATATTCATTCCATACACTCTCTCTCTCTATATATATGTCTCATATATATTCTGTATATATATTCCATATATACAATATATATATTCCTTTATGTATCTTTATATATTTATTCATTATATAGTTTTGCTAATTTTAATAATAGCTTAAAAACTTACATTTCCTAAATTTCTTGTTGCTGTTATATAGAAATACAATTAATTTTTGTGTTGATTTTATATCTAGCCTCCTCGTTAAACTCTTTGTCTATAGACTACTTCAAGTTTTTAGTTTAGCCGAATAATTTGTTTATCTTTTATTGTCTTAGGGTGCAAGCTACGGATTCTTGCAGTGTAGTGTTGAATAGAAGTGGTGATAGGGGACATGTTTGTATTGTTTTTGATCTTACAAAGAATACTTCTAATTTTTCACCACTAGGAATAATGTGCACTGTAGATTTCTGGTAGATTCACTTTTTAACAAATGCTTTTAATTTTGTCCCCATGAATAGTTCTTGCATTTTATCACATGTGTATTCTGTATCGATTAGGGTGATTGTATGACTTTCCTCCTTTACTTGTTAATACAATGTGCTGGTTATTTACTTATTGCCTCTCAGCTTCAAATTCACCTGTTTGGCCTGATCTGTGAAAATGGTTCTGGTTCTTTTTTTTTTTTCTTGTGGCAGTTGTCACTGAAGTTTGTCTGTAGAGGGCGCCAGAGACATTGCAGGGGAAGAGGTTTGCTTCCTGGTTCTGGGTCGCTGGCACAGCAGGCTCCTGTTGGGCGGGAGGCTTCTCGAGCACCAGGCTCCGCACCGCACACGGCTTCTCCAGTGTCCGGCTGGTGCAGGGCAGCGTGGCCAGCAGTACCCATGGCCAGCAGCTTCCCTCGCACCTCCCCCCGGGCAGTAGTAATACATCAGACTGCTTCTGGTGAGACGCCTTCCTGTGTACAACATTCCCAGATACCCCAAAGTCATATTTCCGACAACTTTCAGAGGGCAGATTTCTAGAAAATTCCACCTATGTGGCACCACAGCAACTTGACTGCCATTCTCTGAGTTGCTTCCAGTCTCCTCCAATAAGGTCAGGATTTCAACCCTTGGGGTGGGGATACTTTTCCTTGGGTGCTTTATCTTCACTCTGATAATAGTACCATCCAGAGGGTGGTACTATTCCTTGGGTGCTATCTCAGCCCTGGGAGGGAAAACTCTTCTTTGGGTGCTATAGATTAGCTATGGGGAGGGGGGACTATTCCTTGGGTGTTCTGCCTCAGCCATGTGGGGGATTCTTCCTTGGGTGCTATCTCAGCAGTGAGGGAGAATGTTCCTTTGGGCACTCTCTCTCAGCTATGTTGAGGAGGGGGCTTTCCTTGGGTACTCTATTTCAGTCCAGTGAGGAGGATCTCTTCCTTGGGTGATTATCTCAGTACTGGGGGAGGACTTGCTGGTGGGTGCTCCCTATCTCAGCTCTTTTGAGGGGAAGGGGCTCTCCTTGCTTGCTTATCAGCCATGCAGTGGGGAGTCTCTTCCTTGATTACTTCATCTCAGCCCTTGGGTTTGGGGCTGTTTCTTAGACTCTGTATCTTAGCCCTGTGAGGGAGGACTCTGGGTGCTATGTATTAGCCCTGGGATGGGGGCTCTTCCTTGGATGCTGTGTCTTAGCCATGGGGGAGGGGTGCTTTTACTTGAGTGCTCTGTCTCAGCCCTGTGGAGATGGAGAGGAGCTCCTCCTACGACCCTCTATCTCAGCTGCATTAAAGGACGGGCTTTTCCTTTGAGTGTTTGATCTCAGTCCCAGACAAAGGGATTCTTCCTTGGGCCCTACATCTCTAATTCCAGAGGGTGAGTTTCCGGCATCACAGAAATTCTCTGCCATACATTGAGTCACAGCTGGGTCTCTCCAACAAGATGTGGACTTCAGCCCTTTTGGAGGGGGGCGTTTTCCTCCTAAGCTCTCAGCCCTGGAGAGGACTTTTCATTGGGTGTTCTATTTCAGCCCATGTGCAGCACTCTTTCTTGGGTGTTTCTGTCAGCACTGGGGGAGGAATTTCTCTTGGGCTCTCTATCTCAGCTTTGCAGTAGGGGGGCTTTCCTTGAGTGCTGTGTCTCAGTCCTGGTGGGGATGCTTCCTTGGGTGCTCTAACTCAGACCTGAGACTGGTACTTTTCCGCGGGTGTACTTTCTAAGCCCTGAAGGGTGGCTCTTCTTTGGGGCTCTATCTCAGCCCTGGCAGGGATGGGAGAGACACGTTATATCTGCACTCATGGAAGAGACCATTGGTATTAAGGCACAGAACATGCAATAATCCTTGTCTAACAGAACTAGACTTAATGGTATTCCACCTCACCCCAATCCTAAATTAATTAGAGTTTTCCTTAATCTTTCTGTGCCTTGGTTTCCTCATTTATAACAATGAGGATAGTAATCACACCTAACTCATAGGGCTCTGCAGAGGATTGAGTTAATACATTTAAAGCATTTAGAATAGTACCTGGCAGGTAGTAAATGTTAAATGAAATGTTTCACTCTCTTTGTACTTTTCTATTACAGGAAATGTAAATGGTATGGAAAAATTGTTTATCATGATTTTATTCAAATAATGGGGAGCATAGTCTTTGCTTATCCTTGGATGATAACAGCTTAAAGATAACTTTCTATATTTCTGGCCCTCATCCCCCAACATTGAAAAGCAGCCCCTTCCACCTGGCAGCTAGGTGGACATACTTGAATCTCTCTGTGTTTGGGGGTGAGGGTACTTACATTTTCAAACAACTCTACCCTTCACCATCTATGTGTAGCATTGGGTAAAGTGGTAGTCAATATTTGTTAATGATGAGTTTAAAGCATAAAAGGACAAAAAAAAAAAAAAAAAGAATGATTTCCCCTAAAAGGGTTGATGCAGAATGGGTTGTACTTCTTCAATGGGTAACTATGTGTTTGTCCCCTTTTGGTTGATGAAAGCCACTCATTCCCCAAACATTCTGATTAATCATGGTTGTACCATGTTTGGCTTTGGACAACACCTTGTATTTTAGCTTCCTCCTTATTTCACTTAGACTGGATTAAAATGAAGTTGCATTTCTGACAACAGAGTGTTTCTTGGGGGATGGTAAATTTTTACCCCATAAATAAAACTTATATTGATGCAAATGCATGACTGTATACACATGTGAAGACTTTCCAGTTTTGTGATGATTGCATTTTTTTTTTTTTAAATTTTTTGTTTATTGCAGTAACATTGGTTTATAACATTGTAAAAATTTCAGGTGTACATCATTGTACTTCTATTTCTGCATAGATTACATCATGTTCACCACCAAAATACTAATTACAACCCATCACCACACACATGTACCCAATTATCCCTTTCACCCTCCTCCCTCCCCCTTCCCCTCTGGTAACCACCAATCCAATCTCTGTCCCTATGTGTTTGTTTATTGTTGTTATTATCTACTACTTAATGAAGGAAATCATACGGTATTTGACCTTCTCCCTCTGACTTATTTCACTTTGCATCATGCCCTCAATGTCCATCCATGTTGTCACAAATGGCTGGATTTCATCGTTTCTTATGGCTGAGTAGTATTCCATTGTGTATATATACCACAGCTTTTTATCCATTCGTCCCTTGATGGGCACTTAGGTTGCTTCAAGTCTTGGCTATCGTGAATAAGGCTGCAATGAACACAGGGGTGCATGTACCTTTGCAAATTGGTGTTTTCAAGTTCTTTGGATAAATACCCAACAGTGGAATAGCTGGATCATATGGTAGTTCTATCGTTGATTTTGAGGAATCTCCATACTGTTTTCCATAGTGGCTGCACCAGTTTGCACTCCCACCAGCAGTGTATGAGAGTTCCCTTCTCTCTACAACCTCTCCAACACATGTTGTTTCCTGTCTTGTTAATTATAGCCATTCTGACGGGCGTGAGGTGATATCTCATTGTAGTTTTGATTTGCATTTCCTGATAGTTAGTGATTTTGAACATCTTTTCATGTGTCTGTTGGCCATCTGTATATCTTCTTTGGAGAAATGTCTGTTCAGGTCTTTTGCCCATTTTTAATTGGGTTGGTAGTTTTTGTTGTTGAGATGCATGAGTTCTTTATATATTTTGGAGATTAAGCCCTTATCAGATGTATGGTTTGCAAATATCTTCTCCCAATTGTTAGGTTGTCTTTTCGTTTTGTTGATGGTTTCCTTTGCTGTGCAGAAGCTTTTTAGTTTGATGTAGTCCCATTTGTTTATTTTTTCTATTGTTTCTCTTGCCCGGTCAGATGTGGTGTTTGAAAAGATGTTGCTAAGACTGATGTCGAAGAGCGTACTGCCTATGTTTTCTTCTAGAACTTTCACAGTTTCAGGTCTTACATTCAAGTCTTTAATCCATTTGGAGTTAATTTTTGTGTATGGTGTAAGGTAAGAGTCTACTTTCATTTTTTTGCATATGGCTATCCAGTTTTCCCAACACCATTTGTTGAAGAGACTTTCTTTTCCCCATTGTATGTTCTTGGCTCCTTTGTCAAAGATTAGCTGTCCATAGATGTGTGGGTTTATTTCTGGGCTTTCGATTCTATTCCATTGATCTGTGTGTCTGTTTTTGTGCCAGTACCATGCTGTTTTGGTTACTATAGCTTTGTAGTATATTTTGAAATCAGGGAGTGTGATACCTCCAGCTTTGTTCTTTTTTCTCAGGATTCCTTTAGCTATTCGGGGTCTTTCGTTGTTCCATATAAATTTTAGGATTCTTTGTTCTATTTCTGTGAAAAATGTTGTTGGAACTTTGATAGGGATTGCATTGAATCTATAGATGGCTTTAGGAAGTATGGACATCTTAACTATGTTAATTCTTCCAATCCAAGAGCACGGAATATCTTTCCATTTCTTTGTGTCTTCTTCAATTTCTTTCAGAAATGTTTTATAGTTTTCGTGTACAGATCTTTCACCTCTTTGGTTAAGTTTATTCCTAGGTATTTTATTCTCTTTGTTGCAATTGTAAATGGGATGGTATTCTTAATTTCTCTTTCTGCTACTTCGTTGTTAGTGTACAGAAATGCAACTGATTTTTGTATGTTGATTTTGTATCCTGCAACTTTACCATATTCGTTTATTACTTCTAAAAGTTTTCTGGTGGATTCTTTAGGGTTTTCTATATATAAAATCATGTCATCTGCAAATAGTGACAGTTTCACTTCTTCCTTTCCAATTTGGATCCCTTTTATTTCTTTCTCTTGCCTGATTGCTCTGGCTAGGACTTCAATACTATGTTAAATAGGAGTGGTGACAGTGGGCAGCATCCTTGTCTGGTTCCTGTTCTTAGAGGGATAGCTTTCAGTTTTTCACCATTGAGGATGATATTAGCTGTGGGTTTCTCATATATGGTCTTTATTATGTTGAGGTACTTTCCTTCTATACCCATTTTATTCAGAGTTTTTATCATAAATGGATGCTGGATCTTGTCAAATGCTTTCTCTGCATCTATTGAGATGATCATGTGATTTTTGTTCTTCATTTTATTAATGTGGTGTATTACGTTGATTGATTTGCGAATGTTAAACCATCCCTGCATACCTGGAATAAATCCCACTTGATCATGGTGTATAATCTTTTAACGTATTGTTGTATGCGATTTGCAAGTATTTTGTTGAGGATTTTCGCATCGATGTTCATCAGTGATATTGGCCTGTAATTTTCTTTTTGTGTTGTCCTTGTCTGGTTTTGGTATCAAGGTAATGTCAGCTTCAGTAGAATGAGTTAGGAGCTTCCCCCTCCTCAATTTTTGGAAGAGTTTGAGAAGGATAGGTATTAAGACTTCTTTGAATGTTTGGTAGAATTCACCAGGGAAGCCGTCTGGTCCTGGACTTTTATTTTTGGGGAGGTTTTTGATTACTGTTTCGATCTCCTTACTGGTGATTGGTCTATTCAAATTCTCTACTTCTTCTTGATCCAGTTTTGGAAGGTTGTATGATTCTAAGAATTTATCCATTTCTTCCAGATTGTCGAATTGGTTGGCATATAGTTTTTCATAGTATTCTCTTATAATCTTTTGTATTTCTGAGGTGTCTGTTGTAGCCTCTCCTCTTTCATTTCTGATTTTACTTATTTGTGCCTTCTCTCTTTTTTTCTTGGTGAGTCTAGCTAAAGGTTTGTCTATTTTGTTGATCTTTTCAAAGAACCAGCTCTTGGTTTTATTAATTTTTTCTATTGTTTTTTTGGTCTCTATTTCATTTATTTCTGCTCTGATTTTTATTATTTCCCTTCTTCTACTGATTTTGGGCTTTGTTTGTTCTTCTTTTTCCAGTTCCTTTAGGTGCATTGTTAGATTGTTTATTTGAGATTTTTCTTGTTTGTTGAGATAGGCCTGTATTGCTATAAACTTCCCTCTTAGAACCGCTTTTGCTGTATCCCATAAATTCTGGCATGTCGTATTTTCATTTTCATTTGTCTCCAGGTATTTTTGATTTCTTCTTTGATTTCTTCATTAACCCAGTCGTTGTTCAGTAGCATTTTGTTTAATCTCCATGTATTTGTGGCTTTTCTGATTTTCTTCCTATAGTTGATTTCTAGTTTCATACCTTTGTGGTCCAGAAAAGATGCTTGGTATTATTTCAATCTTCTTAAATTTATGGAGACTTGTTTTGTGGCCTAATATGTGATCAATCCTGGAGAACGTTCCATGTGCATTTGAAAAGAACGTGTATTCTTCGGTTTTTGGATGGAATGCTCTGTATATATCTACTAGGTCCATCTGTTCTAGTGTGTCGTTTAAGGCCAATGTTTCCTTATTGATCTTCTGTTTGGATGATCTATCCGTTGGTGGAAGTGGAGTGTTAAAGTCCCCTACTATTATTGTGTTACTGTCTATTTCTGTTTTTATGTCTGTTAATAATTGCTTTATATATTTAGGTGCACCTACATTGGAGTGCGTAGATATTTACAAGTGTTATATCCTCTTGTTGGATTGTTCCCTTGATCATTATGTAATGCCCTTCTTTGTCTCGTTTTACAGTTTTTGTTTTAAAGTCTATTTTGTCTGATATGAGTACTGCTACCCCAGCTTTCTTTTCATTGCCATTTGCGTGGAGTATCTTTTTCCATCCCTTCACTTTCAGTTTGTGAGTGTCTTTAGGTCTGAAGTGTGTCTCTTGTGTGCAGCATATATATGGGTCTTGTTTTTTTATCCAGTCAGCCACCCTATGCCTTTTAATTGGAGCATTTAGTCCATTGACGTTTAAAGTAGCTATTGATAAGTATGTACTTACTGCCATTTTTTAACTTGTCATTAGTGGAATATGTTGATTGATTTTTTTCAGTGAATGATGACCGATGAAGCAGATGAGTTTGCTGCAGGGTCTGAAAACAAAGTGAAAAGTCCTAGAGAACCCAACAGTCCTTCTTTATCTAAGAAAAGGTACAGTATGGCCTTATTGTTAGCAAAATAGGACGGAAGATGATAATTATGTCTTTGAGCAACAGAGAGATATGAGCATGTTTGCAAGTGGAAGGGAAAGAATCTAAAGAGCTGCAACCATTTGGGGTTGCTTAAGAGTTAGAAGGATGAAGCAGGTTCCTGAGGCAGTGAGAGATGATGGGCTTAACAAGAGGATAGGTCTGCACTTGCTTTCTGCGTGTCATCACATCCTGTTCATCCTCTAACCCAGTGCAGTCTGGCTTCTGTCCTCCACTCCACTGAAACTGTCCTCGTCAAGTCCCCAGTGTCTGTTGCTTGTTGCCTTTAACTTCTTAGCAGCATTTGACACAGTTGTTCACTCACTCCTCCATGGAAACCTCTCTGGGTTTCCAGAAACCACATTTCCCTGATTTCTTCCCTGCTTACCGGCGCTCCTTTTCATTCTCCTTTTCTGGTTGTTTCTTTTCATTCCTACCACTAAATGTTGTAGTTCCCCTAATATGGATCCTGGGCCTTCTTCCCTTGAATACATTCTTTCCCTAGACGATCCTACATAGTCTTGGAGCTTTAAATATGATGTGTATTTTCAACAACTCCCAAATTTATACCTAGACTACAAATTGCTCCTGAAATTCAGACCCAAATTCAAATGCATACATGGTATCTCCACTTGTGTGTGTGACACATTTAAAACTCAACCCGTTCCATGTGTTTAAAGCTGAACTTCTGAACTCCCTCCCTTGCACAAACCTTCTCTACACACAGCATTTATCTGTTTTCGCTTTTCTTGCCTGTGCTTTTGGTGTCATATCCAAGAAATTATTACCAAGTCCAATGTCAGGAAGTTTTTCCCCTATGTTTTCTTCTAGGAATTTTATGGTTTTAGGTTTTACATTTAGGTCTTTAATCCATTTTGAATTAATTTTTGTTTATGGTATAAGATGAAGGCTTCAACTTCATTCTTTTTCATGTGGATATCCAGTTTTCCCAGCACCATTTTTTTTTCCAACACCATTTTTTCAAGAGACTCCTTTCTCCATTGAGTGGTCTCAGCACCCATGAAGAAAAGCATTTGGCCATATACACGAGGGTTTATTTCTAGGATCTCTATTCTATTCCGTTGGTCTATTCGTGTGTCTTTGTGCCAGTACCATAGTGTTTTAATTACTGTAGCTTTGTAATATGTTTTGAAATCAAGAATATGAGTCTTCCAGTTTTGTTCTTCTTTTTCAAATTGTTTTGGCTATTCAGTGTCCCTTGAGATTCCCTATGAATTTTAGGATGAATTTTTCTATTTCTGCAAAAAATGCCATTGGGATTTTGATAGGGATTATATTGTAGATCGTTTTGGATAGTATGGGCATCTTAACAATATTAAATATTCCAATCCATGAACATGGGATGTTTTGCCATTTATTTGTGTCGTCTTTAATTTCTTTCAGCAATGTTTTATAGTTTTCAGTGTACAAATCTTTTACCTTCTTTGTTATTTCTAACTATTTTATTCTTTTCGATGCTGTTATAGAAGGAATTGTTTTCTTAATTTCCATTTCAGATTATTTGTTCTTAGTATATAGAAACGCAGCTGATTTTTGTGTGTTGATCTTGTATCCTGCAATTTTCCGTGAGGATTCACTTTATAATTCCATGTATATTATAAGCTCCTTTTTGTATCCTCCACAATGTCTTGCACAACATAGGTGTTTTAGCCATCTTTTGGGTAATGAAATGTGTGTTTATTTTCAGGTTTAAAAGAAGATTCAAGACCTTGAGAAGGTACTAGAAAAAGTAAATTCCCACCATCTTCACGACAAAGTTAATTACATCAAAATATAATCCTGTTATCACAGCTCTCTGTGAGAAACAAGGACAAGTTTGCTGTGCTGTAGAATGGTGCTGGATATTGCTGAGGTTTCCTAGAATATGGCACTCAAGGGAATTGCCTTCCAGAGGCTAAGAAAAAGCAGTGGAGCTTTTTAATGTTATGATTCTGTCAGTAAAATCTGACGTTGGCCCTAAGAATTTCGTTTGAAAATAATATAGTTTTCTCTCTTATTTGTTTTCCCACTTGAGGAGGGGTATGTTATTAACTCATCAGGCTAAATACTATTACAGTCCTGGTTTCTGCAGCAGGTCACATTGCTGGTCTTTATAACTGCCTTCTTTTACTACCCTTGTCCTCAGCCAGCACCTCAGCTCTTCATGGTTCTTTGTGCCTGGGCAGATGACTCAAACCTTCATTCTTGAATGATTTGGCCATTTGATGTTCTGCCTCAATTAGGTTATTATAATTATCCATTGACTTTTTTTCAGCTTCATTGACAAATAAAATTTTGAGATATTTAAAGTGTACATCATGATGATTTGATATGCAGACACTATCCATTGACTTGAATCACAAAACATGGGAGTACCAAGAAGCTCTCTAGACATATTGGACATACTCCTCTGTAGCCCCTTTTGTAGTAGGAACTCAATTTGCCCTTGATATTAGTTTCAATCACCCAGCCAGTACAGTACAGCCCTTCACCTGTTGATTGAGAAGGATGGGGAGTCTAAAGTGGCCAGCTGGAAGTCTCAACTTCCCGTTCAATGCTGTCATTGTATCCCCCATTGAAAGCACTTCTTTCTTTGAAACTAAGATCTCTAGCCCAGAAGAGCATAAAATTGTGGGGACAAGAAGCAAAAATGTTCTGTTCTATCACTAGGGGTAATAGGGGACGCATTCCCATTTCCATACCTTGATTGCAGGACCCATGAAGCCATGCGATGGGAGAAACAGCACCATATATCTATGCATATTACTGCTTAGATAGAGCATTACCATCTCCTCGAGGCTATTCCCCAGCCCCTTGAGTTATTGCCACCCAGCTAGAAACATAAGTGGGTCTTGTAAAGGTCATTCCACTTCAGGATGAGGGGAAATGTAATTCGACCAGTGAATTCCATGAACATTGCTCCATCGCTGCATTCATTTCCTGTAAAATGAGTCCCTTGTTTAGAAGTGATGCGGTTTGAAATACCATGATGGTGAGTAAAGCATTTTTCAAATCTACAAATATTGGTTTCTCAAAAGCCCAACAGGTAGGAAGGAAAATCCATATCCAGAGTGTCTATTTGAATAAGAACAAAGCACCGCCTCTTCCTTTATGGAAGGGGTCCAATGTAATCACCTGCCACCTGGTAGCTTGCTGATCACTCTAGAGACTGGTACTGTGTTGGGGATTCAGTGTTGGCCTCTGCTTCTGGCAGATTGGGCACTCAGCAGTGACTGTAGTGAGATCAGCCTTGGTGAGTGGGGAAGCCCATGTTGCTGAGCATAACCTCCGTTCCTGCCACCTTGGCCACTTAGTTCTTGAGCCCGCTGGATTATGACATGACTGCTGGGGAAAGGGACTGATTGATATCTAGATAATGAGTACCCTATCCATCAGATTATTAAAATGTGGCTTCGCTAAGGTTATTCTTTGCTGAGAACTCGCATAAAAACACAAACATTGCCACATTGTATGTCTCTTTGGACATGTCTGTCACATAGCTCTTCCCTAGACCTCCTTGTCACAAATTTTCAATCATTTATCCTCAAAGTCTCTGACCGTCCTGCCAATTAATTGGACATAGCCTGTGCATGGGTATACACTTGCACCTCTGGCCATCTCTCCTCCAAGCAGGATGAACAACCAGGTGCACTGCTCAAAGTTCTTCCCTCTGGGAGGATTACCCTTCACCACCATCCTTCAGGGCTGTTCCTGAGTGGGTCTGTAGTGCCGCAGCTGTCTGCTTTTGGCTTGTGTGGTAGGCAGGATTCTAATTATGCCCCCCCAATATTTCAGTCTTATCATTAATATGAGTACTGCTGTGGTGGGATTTTTTATGGAAAAATGAATAGTTTATTTTGGTAGCATTAAAATAACAAAACAACAATATTTCTACATTGAGGTGCAAACAGTGTTTAAACTTTCTTATCAATCAAATATATTCCAAAAGAAAGTATGTTTTATGAAGGTTCCAAAGCACAGGCAAATCTTAACACGCACGATAGTACAAGAATCTGTAATACAAAATAACTGTCTTCTGACAGGGTATCACATGGGGATTGCAGAGTGTCAAAACCAAAAATATTTGGTTAATATATATGTAAATGAATTCACGTAAAGATAAAGAAGTAACATAATTATTGCAGTCCTTGTTGCCACCTATGGTTATCTGGTTACTTTTCTCATTACCCATTCCATATTCCCTTAGCCCTCAGCAAGCACCTTGCTTGGTGATAGTGCTGTTCCTGGTAGGGTGACCTGAACTTCCACTCCTGAGGTTCAAGGCCATTAGCAGTCCTGAATGGATCAGGTAGTTGTAGTTCCCACTGACCTTAATCAGTGGACTTGGGAGCACTGAGAGGGGCCCTCCAGGCTCTCCTGCTTTCCAGACCTACTCCTTCTTACTCCCACTAAGACTGAGGGTCCCTGAATCAATCAAATCCCAGACTCGACTTGGTTAAAGATCCAAAAACTTCGTGCATGAAGGGGAGGCTTCTTGAGGAAGGACCCTCTACACTGAAGAGTTTATATTGTTACTCTTTCTTCCATTCTTACCCAAAGGGTAAGGCAGCCCTTTATTAGGATGACTGTACACTAGGAAAGAGAAAGAATCAGATTTCTCGATGATGACGGGACCCCAGCTCTGAAGTGACACTAATTTCCTGGAGACATAAATGTCATTCTGGTCCTTTTGAGAAACATTTGGCTTACCACTGGGTCTTAGTAGAGACTGGATGCTGGAGCATGGGACACCGAGCTCCCATGCCACCTGAGCTGCCCGTCCTAACCTGGGTGTTTTCTGACCCACCAAGTCACAGCGGTGGGTATGCAGAGAAGCAGCCCATTATCAAATGGAAGGAACTGGTACAAGCTGGGACCCGAGCAGGCCCTGAAGCCACAAGTACTTCGCATGAGGAAGTGGCCCCAAACCCATGGCTCTGACTCCTGCTGCATTAGCTTCTCTCTCTTGCTTGGAAGAATTCTAAGATGGTCCCCGTGACCTTTGCCCTCTGGTGTTACTCCATCCTTATAGTACAGGACAAAAGTGATTTTGCAGATGTAACTAAGATTCCTAATCATTTGACCTTCATATAGTGGGATTAGTGGGAGCGCCAAGCCTACTCTCTCGAGCCTTTTCAGCAGAGAGTTTTCTCCATCTGGTAGCACAAGCAGATGAGGTCGTTATGAAGCACGGGAAGAATTTAATGTGTCGTTGAAGGCTTAAAGATAGAGAGAGCCACGTGAAAAGCACCTGACAGTGACCTCTAGAGTTGAGAGTGAGCCCTAGCTAACAGCCAGCACGAAATCCAGGACTTCAGTCCCATAGAGCAAGTACCTGGATCCCGCCAACAATCCAAATGAATTTGGAAGCTCATTCCAGCCTCCACCTGCCAGATGAGAACACAGCTTGGCTAAAATCTTGATTTCAGCCTTTTAAGACCTGAAGCACAGAACCAAGTCAAGACCATCCAGACTTCTGAGCTACAGAACGGTGAGATGATAAATAATAAATGGGTGTTATTTTAGGTCACTGTTTGTAGTTATGTTTTGTTTGCTTGTTTTTGGGGAGGAAGATTCGCCCTGAGCTAACACCCACTGCCAATCTTCCTCTTTTGTATGTGAGCCGCCACCACAGCATGGCCACTGACAGATGAGTGGTGTAGGTCCACGCTTGGGAACTGAACCCAGGCCACCAAAGCAGAGCGTGCTGAACTTAACCACTAGGCCACTGGGGCTGGCCCTGGGGTAATGTTTTTAAGCCGCTAAATTTGGGTTATTTGTTATACAAAATAAAAAGCTAATACACTCTCTGATTCTGCACCCATATCCTCATGTGGATTTCAGTAAAACCAGTTGGCTAGAGAAGCAGCATGTGAGGCCTGGACTATAGGTAGTTCTTCACAACATGCAGGCACTGCCTATATTAGTTTTCTTCCGGAACAAAAAGGGAAACTGGATAAATAATTCACAGTCTGATTCATTGGATTTATACTTAGTTTAAAATGCGGTATATATGGGCGTCCGCTCAGTGGTGTAGTGGTTAAGTTCGCTCGCTCTGCTTCAGCAGCCTCGGGTTCCCAGGTTCAGGTCCCGGGTATGGACTGATGCACCGCTCATCAAGCCATGCTGTGGCAGGTGTCCCACATATAGAATAGAGGAAGATGGGCACAGATGTTAGCTCAGGGCCAATCTTCCTCAGCAAAAAGAGGAAGATTGGCAACAGATTTTAGCTCCAGGCTAATCTTCCTCACCAAAAAAAAAAAAAAGGCAGCATATCCGAAGAGGCACTTCTGGATTGGTGGAGTAAGGGCCCATGAAAATCCATGCCTGCATAAAAGCAATGACAACAATGGCAAATACTGTCAAAATAAATGCTTTCAGAATTCTGGAATTAACCAAAGGCTTGCAACAACCTGAAGAGCATTTATTCAAGACAAATGGCTAGATGACAATATGAACCATGAGCGTAGGGATGTTTTCACTTGCACTATTCCCACCCCCTCTCCTCAGCTCCATGGTAGCCCTGAAACCAGTGACCTCACATCTAGGGGAGCTCTGAACACCAGCAACCTGTCAGCCACTGGGGGGACAAAACTGATTGGAGGTCCCCAGCATCATATTCCCAGATAATTGTCACTGTTTGTCCTGCCTGGCGACTCCCTGAAGAGCAGGGCTTGCCCATAACTAAATAGTCTGAGAGCTCGCTCTGCGGGCACAGCCCTATTCACTATCTGAAGGTGCACGTTAGGAATGCTGCAGTGCAGTGCTGAGTAGAAGGGATGACAGTGGACGGTATTGTCTTGCTTTGACTTTGTGGGGAATACTTCTAATGTTTGTACTCTAGGATAGTGTACCTCATAGATTTCTGGTAGAGACCTTTCTAACAACTACTTTTAATTTTTCCTCATGAATATTTGTCACATTTTATCACACGTGTTTTCTGCATCGATCAGGATAATCGTATAAACTTCCTCTTTTTCTGTTAACATAATGTGCCAGGTTTTTTTTGTTTTTTTGCTTTTTTTGGTGAGGAAGATCAGCCCTGAGCTACCACCCGATGCCAATCCTCCTCTTTTTTGCTGAGGAAGACTGGCCCTGGGCTAACATCCGTGCCCATCTTCCTCTACTTTATATGGGACGCCGCCACAGCATGGCTTGACAAGCAGTGCGAACTTCCGCTCCGGGATCGAACCCGCGAACTCCCGGCCACCGAAGCGGAGCTGGTGAGCTTCACCCCTAGGCCATCGGGCCGGCCCCGCCAGGTTTTTATTTATCCCCTCTCAGCTGCGAATTCACTCTTCTAGCATGCTCTATGCAAAAATGTTCTGCTTCTTTAATTGTTCTATTCTCCTGGCAGTTGTTACCGACATTCGTCTGTAGAGGGCGCCAGAGACATTGCAGGGGAAGAGGTTTGCTTCCTGGTTCTGGGTCGCTGGCACAGCAGGCTCCTGCTGGGCGGGAGGCTTCTCGAGCACCAGGCTCCGCACCGCACACGGCTTCTCCAGTGTCCAGCTGGTGCAGGGCAGCGTGGCCAGCAGTACCCATGGCCAGCAGCTTCCCTCGCACCTCCCCCCGGGCAGTAGTAATAGATCAGAGTGCTTCTGGTGAGACGCCTCCCTGTGCACCTCATTCCCAGACACCCTAGGGGGCATAGTTTCGGGAACCGCCAGAGAGCACATTTTTAGAAAGCTCCACCTGTGAGGTACCACGACTTTACTACCATTTTGTGAGTTGCTTCCAGGCTCTTCCAAGAAGGTCAGGATTTTAACACTTGGAGGGTGGATTCTTTGCCCTGTGTGGTCAGTCTCTGGCCGGGAGGGTGTCTCTCCCTTGGGAGTTCTCAGTCTAGGGTGTGGTACTATTGCTGGGTGATGTAGCTCAGCTCTGTGCAGACACTTCCTTGGGTGCTGATCTCAGCACCAGGGGAGGCGTTTTCCTTGGGCATTTGCTCTCAGCCACGCTGGGGAGGGGGCTGTCCTTGGGGCTCCAGCTCAGGTCTGGGAGGCACTTTTCCTTGGGTAAGTCTCTCAGCGCTGGTGGGGGGACTGTTCCTTGGTGCTTATCTCAGTGCTGGGGGGCAGAGGTGTTTCTTGGCACTCTCTCCAAGCCCTGTGAGGGGAACTTTTCCTCGGGTGCGTTACCTCAGCCCTTGGGTTCCTCTCCCTTGGGGGCTCTCCCTCAGCCATGGGGGAGGGGGGAACTTGATCTTGGGGGTTTTTCAGCCCTGGGGCTTTGGGCTCTTTCTCGAGGCTCCCTCTGAAAGGTGGGGCGGCTGAGACTATTTCTTGGAAGGTCGATCTCTGCGCAGGAGGGGAATTCTCTCTTGAGCGCTCTTGTCAGCCCTAGGTGAGGACGTTTCCTTGGGCACTTCATCTCCCTTATGTCGGGGTGGCTACTCATCCTTGGGTCCACCATCTTGGCCATTACTGGGGACTCTTCTTTGGGGCTCTGTCTCCGTCTTAGGGGGTGGATTCTCCTTGGTGTGGTCTGTCTCAGCCTTTGGGGGAAGATCCTAGTTGGAGGCTCAAATGCCTCTTTAGGGGAGGGGTGCAGTAACTTGGGTGCTCTGTCTCAGCCCTGGTGGGGGGTACTTTTCCTTGATTTGTATATCTCAGCCTTGAGGGAGTCCTATATAACCTTCAACTATGGCCTTGGACATCTATGTGGGAATCTGGGTCCTGCAATGTATAAAAGTCCCAGTTGCACCACATAGTCACAAACACGAGCTATGTAGTCAGTCTTGCAATTCAGCCACTCTGGTGGGTGTGCAGTCCTCTCATTACGTCTAAACTTGCATTTTCTACTGACTAATGAGGTTTATTGGCCATTCACATATGTCTTCTGAAGTGCCTTTTCAAGTCTTATAGCCGTATTTTATTGAGATATTTGTATTTTTAAAATTGATTTGTAGTCCTACATATATTCTGGATTCCATTCATTTTTGGATATAAATACATATGTGTATACATATATATATTTAAATATATAATTTTGAGTATCTTCTACAGATCTGTGTTGCTTTTTCACTCTCTTAGTGTCTTTTTGATGAAGAGAAATTCTTAATTTAATTAAGTCTAATTAATCAATCTATTCTTTACAGTTAGCGTGTTTATTCTGTTAAAAATCTTTTGCCAAGGCCAGCCCAGTGGCATGGCAGTTATGCTGGCACACTCCGCTTCAGCGGCCTGGGGTTCAGATCCTGGGCAGGGACATGCACGCTGCTTGTCAAGCCATGCTGTGGCCACGTCCCATATAAAGTAGCGGGAGATGGGCAACGATGTTAGCCCAGGGCCCATCTTCCTCACTAAAAAAGAGGAGGATGGGCAACAGATGTTAGCTCAGGGCTAATCTTCCTCAAAAAAATCTTTGCCTACAGTAAAGCCATGAAGATAATAACCCAAGTTTTTTCTAGATCTTCTACTCATCTCAAATAAATTTTTTATGGAACAGAATGAGGTGAGAGTTAAGATTTTTTCCCCTGTAGTTATCAACTGGATGTATCAAAGGGACGATCACTTCCACAATGATTTGCAGGCCCCAGTGTCATAAATCTAGCAATTGTATATTTCCAGATTTATTTCTAGACTCTCCGTCCTCTTCCATTGGGGTATTTGCCTATCCTTGCTCCAATACCACATATTTTTAATTACTATACCTTTACAGTAAGTCTCCTATCTGGTAATGCCTGTCTTCCAACTTTGTTCTTTTTCTTAAAGTTTGTCTTGGTCTCCTAAGCCCTTTGATATCTATATGCTTTTTATTATTAAGTTGCAAATTTTGCACAAAATTAACATGCTGGAATTCCAAATATGATTACTATAATCATTCTGGGGAGAAGTGACAATAATGACTTAACCATGAGACTCCCAATCCATGCAAAAAGTATCTCTCTCCATTTACTGAAGTCTTTTCTCTCTTAGTGATGTTTGATAGTTTTACATGTAGTGCTCTGGCACATCTTTCACTAGATTTATTTTTCAGTATTTGATGTTTTTGATGTTATTGTCAATGGTATTTTAAATTTCTGTTTCTAATTATTTTCGTTATTATACAGAAATACAAGTGGTTTTTTATTATTGCCCCATCCAGTAACTTAGCTACATTCACTTATTAACTCTAATCATTTTATATTTTTGAATATTCTATGTACAGAAAAATGTTGTCTGTGAACTATGACAGTTTTACTTCTTCCTTTCCAAACTTTATACCTGTTCTATATTCCTGGCGCTAGTGCAATACGTGGTTGAATACATAGTGGACACCCTTATCTTGTTTAAAACTCAAGGAGAAAGTGTTGGCTATTTCGCCATTAAATACAGTGCGTGTATATTCTTTTTGTGGTAGACAACCTTTTTTAGGTCCAGGAAGTTGCCTTCTATTCTAGGTTGCTGATAGTTTTTATCATGAACAGGTGTTGAATTTTAACCCACTTATTAAAGGGATCGTGTCATTTTCCCCTGGTTTTTTTTTTTTTTTTTTAAAGATTTTTATTTATTCAGTTTTTTTCCCCCCAAAGCCCCAGTAGATAGTTGCATGTCATAGGTTCACATCCTTCTAGTTGCTGTACGTGGGACTCGGCCTCGCGTTGGATGGAGAAGCGGTGCCTCGGGGCGCCCCCGGGATCCGAACCCGGGCCGCCAGCATCAGAGCGCGTGCACTTAACCGCTAAGCCACGGAGCCGGCCCACCCCTGGTTTTTGTTGTTAATGCAGTGCATTACATTGATTGATTTTTCCAATGTTAAACCAACCTTGCCTTCCAGCAATATACCCAACAACCACATAATGTTTGTCTTTTTATATACTATTTAATTTCATTTGCCAATCATTTGCTTTAGACTTTTACATCTATGTTCAGGAGAGAGAACTGGGCCTTTAGTTTTCCTTTCTTCTAGTGTCCTTATTAGATGTTGGTATCAGGTTTATAATGGGCTCACAAAATGAGTTGGGAACTAGTCCCCTTTTTTCTATTTTCTGAAAGAGTTTGTGTAAGACTGGCATTATTTCCCTCCTAAATGTTTGAGGGCTCCTCAGGAGCCCTGGATAGGAAAGTTTTTAATATTTTATTAAAAGTTTTACCATATACAGAAGTATTCAGATTTTCTGTTTCTTCTTGGGTATGTTTTGGTATGTTTTATTTTTCTATAAAAGTGTCTATTTCACCTCAATTTTAAAATTTGGTGTAAAGTTATTGTTAGTATTTCCTCTCTCTTTTGTGGAACTCTTCTGGATCCATGATTATGTCTCCTTTTTCTTTTTTTTTCATTTTTTTCTTTCTTTTTCATTTTTTTCTTTTATTGATGTCATAATAGTTTATAATATTGTGACCTTTTAGTTGTACTTTATTGTTTGTCAGTCACCATATAAATGCGTCCCTTCATGCCATGTGCCCACCCCCTAACCCCCTTCCTCCTGGTAACCAACAAACTGTTCTCTCTGTCCGTGTGTTAGTGTATCTTCCACATATGAGTGAAATCATGTGGTGTTTGTCTTTCTCTGTCTGGCTTATTTCACTTAACATAATACCCTCCAGGTCCATCCATGTTGTTGCAAATGGGATGATTTTTGTCTTTTTTATGACTGAGTAGTATTCCATTGCATATACATACCACGTCTTCTTTATCCCATCATCAGTCGAGAGGCACTTAGGTTGCTTCCACTTCTTGGCTGTAGTGAATAATGCTGCAATGAACATAGGGGTGCATATGCCTCTTTGGGTTGTTGATTTCAGGTTCTTTGGATAGATAACCAGTAGTGGGATAGCTGGATCATAAGGTATTTCTATTTTTAATTTTTTGAGGAATCTCCATACTGTTTTCCATAGAGGCTGTACCAGTTTGCATTCCCACCAGCAGTGAATGAGTGTTCCCTTTTCTCTACAACCTCTCCAACATTTGTTATTTTTGGTCTTGTTGATTATAGCCATTCTAACAGGTGTAAGGTGATATCTTAGTGATGTTTTGATTTTCATTTCTCTGATGATTAGTGATGTTGAACATGTTTTCATGTGCCTATTGGCCATCTGTAGATCTTCCTCAGAAAAGTGTCTGTTCATGTCCTCTGCCCATTTTTTGATCAGCTTGTTTGAATTTTTATTGTTCAGTTGCATGAGTTCTTTATATATTATGGAGATTAACCCCTTGTGGGATATAAGCTTTGCAAGTACTTTCTCCCAGCTGGTGGGTTGTCTTTTCATTTTGATTCTGGTTTCATTTGCCTCGCAGAAGATCTTTAGTCTGGTGAAGGACCACTTGTTTACTTTTTCTTTTGTTTCCCTTGTCTGTGTAAACATGGAATTCGAAAAGATCCCTCTATGACCAATGTCAAAGAGTGTACTGCCTATATTTCCTTCCAGGAGTTTCATAGTTTCAGGTCTTACCTTCAAGTCTTTGATCCATTTTGAGTTAATTTTTGTGTATGGCGAAAGAAGATGGTCTACTTTCATTCTTTTCCATGTGGCTGTCCAGTTTTCCCAGCACCGTTTATTGAAGAGACTTTCCTTTCTCCATTCTATGTTCTTAGCTCCTTTGTTGAAGATTAGGTGTCCATAGATGTGTGGTTTTATTTCTGGGCTTTCAATTCTGTTCCGTTGATCTGTGTGTCTGTTTTTGTACCCGTACCATGCTGTTTTAATTATTACAGCTTTGTAGTATATTTTGAAGTCAGGGATTGTGATGCCTCCAGCTTTGTTCTTTTTTCTCAGGATTGCTTTGGCTATTTGGGGTCTTTTGTTGCCCCATAGGAATTTTAGTATTCTTTGTTCTATTTCAGTGAAGGATGTTGTTGGGATTCTGATTGGGATTGCATTGAATCTGTAGCTTGCTTTAGGTAGTACGGACATTTTAAAGATGTTTATTCTTCCAATCCACATGCATGGGATGTCTTTCCATGTCTTTATGTCATCATCAATTTTTTTTTTCAATAAAGTCTTATAGCTTTCATTGTATAGGTCTTTCACCTCCTTGGTTAAATATATTCCTAGATATTTTATTCTTTTTGTTGCGATTGTAAATGGGATTGTCTTCTTGAGTTCTCTCTCTGTCAGTTTGTTATTAGAGTATAGAAATGTAACTGATTTTTGTAAGTTGATTTTGTACTCTGCAACTTTGCTGTAGTTGTTGGTTATTTCTAATAGTTCTCCGATGGATTCTTTTGGGTTTTCTATATATGAAATCATGTCATCTGCAAACAACGAGAGTTTCACTTCTTTGTTGCCTATTTGGATTCCCTTTATTCCTTTTTCTTGCCTAATTGCTCTGGCACAAACCTCCAGTACTATGTTGAATAAAAGTGGTGAGAGTGGGCACCCTTGTCTTGTTCCTGTTCTCAGAGGAATGGCTTTCAGTTTTTCCCCATTGAGTATGATGTTGGCTGTGGGTTTCTCATATATGGCCTTTATTATGTTGAGGTACTTTCCTCCTATACCCATTTTGTTGAGAGTTTTTATCATAAATGGATGTTGTTTCTTGTCAAATGCCTTCTCTGCATCTATTGAGATGATCATGTGGTTTTTTTTCCTTGTTTTGTTAATGTGGTGTATCACATTGATTGATTTGCAGATGTTGAACCATCCCTGTGTCCCTGGTATAAATCTCACTTGATCATGGTGTATGATCTTTTTAATGTATTGCTGTATTCGGTTTGCCGATATTTTGTTGAGAATTTTTGCATCTATATTCGTCAGTGATACTGGCCTGTAATTTTCCTTCTTTGTGTTGTCCTTGTCTGGCTTTGGTGTCAGGGTGATGTTGGCCTCAGAGAATGTGTTAGGAAGAATTCCATCTTGCTCTATTTTTTGGAATAGTTTGAGAATGATAGGTATTAAATCTTCTCTGAATGTTTGGTAAAATTCTCCAGAGAAGCCATCTGGTCCTGGACTTTTATTTTTGGGGAGGTTTTTGATTACTGTTTCAATCTCTTTGCTTGTGATTGGTCTGTTCAGATTCTCTATTTCTTCTTGATTCAGTTTTGGGAGGTTATATGAGTTGAAGAATTTATCCATCTCTTCTAGATTGTCCAATTTGTTGGCATATAGGTTTTCATAGTATTCTCTTATAATTTTTTATATATCTGTGGTGTCCGTTGTAATTTCTCCTCTTTCACTGCTAATTTTATTTATTTGAGCCTTCTTTCTTTTCTTCTCACTGAGTCTGGCTAAAGGTTTGTCAATTTTGTTTATCTTCTCAAAGAACCAGTTGTTTATTTCTGCTCTAATTTTTATTATTTCCCTGCTTCTGCTGACTTTGGGCTTTGTTCTTCTTTTTCTAATTCTGTTATGTCCAGTTTAAAGTTGGTTATTTGGGGTTTTTCTTGTTTGTTAAGGCGGGCATGTATTGCTATGAGTTTCCCTCTCAGGACTGCTTTAGCTGCATCCCATATGAGTCGCTTTGGTGTATTTTCATTTTCATTTGTCTCCAGATATTTTTTGATTTCTCCTTTAATTTCTTCAATGAGACATTGGTTGTTATGTAGCATGTTGTTTAGTCTCCTGATCTTTGTCACTTTCCCAGTTTTTTTCCTGTAGTTGATTTCCAGTTTCATAGGATTATGTTCAGAAATGATGCTTGTTACGATTTCAATCTTCTTAAATTTATAGAGGCTTGCTTTGTTTCCCAACATATGGTCTATCCTTGAGATTATTCGATGTGCACTTGAGAAGAATGTGTAATCTGCTGTGTTTGGATGGAGGGCTCTGTATATATCTATTAAGTCCATCTCATCTAGTTTTTTGTTTAAGTCCACTATTTCCTTATTGACTTTCTGTCTGGATAATCTATCCATTGACGTAAGTGCGGTGTTCATGTCCCCTACTATTATTGTGTTGTTGTTAATATCTCCTTTTAGGTTTGTTAATAGTTGCTTTATGTGCTTTGGTGCTCCTGTGTTGGGTGCATATATATTTATAAGTGATGTGTCTTCTTGGTGGAGTGTCCCTTTTATCATTATATATTGCCCCTCTTTGTCTCTCATTACCTGTGTCATCTTGAAGTCTACTTTGTCTGATATAAGTATGGCAACACCTACTTTCTTTTGTTTGCCAATAGCTTGGAGCATTGTCTTCCATCCTTAGACTCTGAGCCTGTGTTTGTCTTTAGAGCTGAGATGTGTTTCCTGGAGGCAGCATATTGTTGGATCTTGTTTTTTAATCCATCCCACCACTCTGTGTCTTCTGATTGGAGAAGTCTATCCATTTACATTTAGAGTGATTATTGATATATGTGGGCTTAATGGTGCTATTTTATCACTCATTTTCCAGTTCTTTTGCATTTCCTTTGTTTCTCGTCCCATCTGTTTCGGACTACCAATTAAGTTTGGTAGTTCTGTATGATGGTTTTCTTAGCTTTCTCTTTATTTATCATATGTGTCTCTGTTCTGTTTATTTGTTTAGTGGTTACCATGAGGTTTGTATAAAAAATCTTGTAGATGAGATAGTCCATTTTCTAATGGCCTCTTATTTCCTCAGACTAAGTTGATTCCATCCATTTCCTCTTCCCCTTCTGAGTTATTATTGTCACAATTTATTCCATCTTGTGTTGTGAGATTGTGTTTAAAGTGATGGGGTTATATTTATTCTTGGTATTTTCCTTCCCTTAATCTTCGATGTTGTAATTAAGTGTTTGCTAACCTATTCTGATAGAGAGCTGCAATTTTTCTGATTTTGTCTCCCTGTTTTTGTCCTTGCTCAAAGCTTTGTATCCCCTTTCTCTCTTTTTTTCAGGTATGAGTGCCTTTTTGAGCATTTCTTGTAGTGGGGAGTCTTGTGGCAATGATCTCCCTTAGCTTTTGTTTATCTGCAATAGTTATTATTTCTCCATCATATCTGAAGGATATTTTCTCTGGATAGAGTAGTCTTGGTTGAAAGTTTTGTCTTTCAGAATTTTGAATATATCATTCCACTCTGTCCTAGCCTGTAGAGTTTCTGCCGAGAAATCGACTGAGAGCCTGATTGGGATTCCTTTGTACATTATTATTTTTGTCTTGCTGCACTTGATATCTTTTCTTTGTCAGTGACTTTTGCCAGCTTTCCTACTATATGCCTTGGAGAGGGTCTTTTTATGTTGATATATTTAGGATACTTATTGACTTCATTCACTTGTATTTCCAGCTCCTTCCCCACGTTTGGGAAGTTCTCAGCTATTACTGCTTTGAACAAGCTCTCTGCTCCTTTTTCCCTTTCTTCTTGCTCTGGAATATCTGTAATCCTAATGTTGCATTTCCTAATTGAGTTGGATATTTCTCAGATAATTTCTTCATTTATTTTTAGTCTTAGTTCTCTCTCCTCCTCCATCTGGAGCATTTCTGCATTCCTATCCTCAATAATGCTAATTCTTTCCTCCATATTGTCAGCTCTGTTCTTTAAAGATTCCAGATTGTTCTTTATCTCTTCCATTGTGTTTTTCCTCTCCAAAATTTCTGATTGGTTTTTCCTTATAGTTTCAATCTCTTTTGTGAGGAAGTTCCTGATTTCATTGGACTGTCTATCTGCGGTTTCTTGTAATTCATTGAGCTTTATGATAGCTATTTTGAATTCTCTGTCATTTAGGTTATAAATTTCTGTGCCTTCAGGATAGATTTCTGGGTGCTTGTGATTTTCCTTCTGCTCTGGAGATTTAATATATTTTTGTATACTGCTTGAGGGCATGGGCTTATTTTTCCTCATTCTGAAAATATCTGGACGCAGCTTCCACCTACTGCCACTAGTTGGTGGTGCAAAGCTGTGTATTCTGAGCCCACTGCGACCCGGGGGCACTCTGGCCAACTGGTTGTGCTGGTGCACCGGGCAAGAGGGCAGGGGCACTTTCTTACACCTGCTAGAACCCAGGGAGTTCTCGTGCTTCCCTCGCTGTCCACTCTCCTGGGGTGCTAGCTTGATGAAGGCGCCCCTGCAGCAGTTCAGTCCCCTCCGTATGGGAATTTCCCACAGGCTGTGTGAGAGCTTGGAGAGTGACAGTTTTCCCACGGAGGGCCACCCCTCCTCCCTCTCTCTCTGAGAGCCACGTGGTCTCCGAGGGGAGAGTCTCTTTCTTTCACCTGTTTGATCCCGGGGGCTTCTTGCACTTCTCTCTCTGTCTGGTCTCCTGGGGTGCTAGCTTGATGAAGGCACCCCCACAGCAGTTTGGTCCCCTTTGTATGGGACTTTCCCATAGCCTGTGAGAGAACTTGGAGAGTGACGGTTTTCCCACAGAGAGCTGCCCCTCCTCCTCCACTGAGAGCCATGCAGACCCAGTCCCAGGGTTGCTGTCATTCAGGAAGGAGAGGAGTTCTCCTTACCTCCTTCCACTTGCTCTGGGGTTTCCAGCACCTCCACCTTTAGACATATGTCTCTGTGGGTTTCTCAAATGTCTTTTGCGTTGTGTGAATATCCTCTGTTGGTATACGAATGTCCTTTTTCTTGCATCGTAGGGGGGAGAGTCTACAGGGAAAGCTCACTCTGCCATGATGCTCCTATTTCATTTTTTTTTGTGTGTGTGTGAGAAAGTTCAGCCCTGAGCTAACATCTGCCAATCCTCCTCTTTTTGCTGAGGAAGACTGGCCCTGGGCTAACATCCATGCCCATCTTCCTCCACTTTATATGGGACGCCACCACAGCATGGCTTGCCAAGCAGTGAGTCGGTGCGCACCCAGGATCTGATCCGGTGAACCCTGGGCCACCACAGTGGAGCGCGCACGCTCAACCACTTGCGCCACCAGGCCGGCCCCTCCATTTTCATTTTTAATACTGTTTATCTGTGGATAAATTTTTTCTTGATACTAGTGCCCGAGGTTAGTCTATGTTGTTATTAGTGTTAAACAATCAACTGCTGATTTTGTTGATCATCTTTATTGTCATTTTCTTTTGCCATTTCATTAATATTTGCTTTAATTTCAGTAGCTCTCTTAGTCTGTTCAGGCTTCCACAGCAAAATACCACAAACTGGGTGGCTTATAAACAACAGAAATCACAGTTCTAGAGGCTAGGAAGTCCAAGATCGCGGTGCCAGCATGGTCAAGCTCTGGTGAAGGCCCACTTCCTGGTTCATAGCCAGCACCTTCTCGCTGTGTCCTCACGTGGTGGAAGGGACTAGGGATCCCTCCGGCGCCTCCTTTGTCAGAGCACTAATCCCATTCATGAGGGCTCCACCCTCATGACATAAGCACCTCCCAAAGGCCCCACCTCCAAATACCATCATCTTTGGGGGTTAGGATTTCAACGTGTGAATTTTGGGGAGACACAAACATTCTGACCATAGCATAGCTCTCGTTCTATTTTCTTTGGATGTATTGTACTCTTCTTCTTCCAATGCCCTAAGTGGACAGACCTCATTAATTTTCAGCCATTTGTCCTTTTCTAATATAAACATTTAAAGCTATAAGTTTTCCTCTAAGTTCCACATTAAGTGCATCACACAAAATTGGCAAGAAATATTTTCCTTATATTTCAATTGTAAGTATTTATTTAGAAGCCTGTTATAAAATTTGGGAATGCTATTTGTTGTTGTTGCAAAGAACTCCTAATTTAATTTCATTGTGTTTAGGTAGAACATAGTCTGCATGAAACTAAGTATTTGCATTTTGTTGACTCTGTTGCCAAATTTTGCATGCTTGAGAAGAAATTATGTTCTGATTGTTGAATACAGGTTTCTATATGAGGCCATAAATCAAATTTTTAATTGTATTTTTCAATCTATACATAATTTGCTATTTTTGACATGAGCAAAGCAAATTGGTACATTCTGATGTACTGAGATCACAATAATTAGTTCAGGTGTACATGTGAACTAAAGGATTCATTCACAGTAAATCTTAAGACTTCTGGGAATGCTAGGACAAAGATATAGCCACTTTTTCCTGCTAAATAGGACTTAAGTAGCATGTAAATGAGGAGCTTATGACAGCCACCTTTGAATCATAAGGAAGAGCCAGAATTGGGGGATGGTGGCATCACAGAAAACAGAAGAGACTGATGGAAAGAGACTAGGCTCTTGGTTATATGATTGGCCCGCTGGGTTAAACCTCACTTGATGCTGATCTTCACTTATTTGTTGACTTCTTGTATCGTTTTAGCCAAAATGGGTGGAGTTTTAAGCTCCTGCAATTGGAAGCACCCTATGCAAAACAGTGTTCATTGAGGAAAGTAAAAAGAAAAAAAAGATGTATTTGAAAATCACCAGTCATTCTACCACTTAGCAACAACTACTTCTAACATTGAGTATTATGAAAACCTGGAGTCTCATATAAAGAGACAATATTCTTTTTCTACTTTTATCTTAGCTTCAAGAAATTCTGTCTACCAAAACTCCCTAAGGTGCGGAAACACCAGTTTTAACAATTCCGAGACTGGAGTGCAGCTCTGGGAGGGAGAAGTGTTACTTTCTGCATTTCCATAGGCAGATACAGGGTGAGGTCCCAGGCTGGAACATGAAGAACTAACAGAGTACTGAGGTCCTCTGTTGTGCTGGAGTCAAGCTTGAGTATGGTGAAGCCTCCTGGGCTGCTCAATCTTCACATGCTCACTTTAGCCCAGGCCCTGATCTTCAACATTTTCAGGTCAAAATGCAATTTTAGTAGTTTCCTAGGGGATAATTTCAGAAGGATGGGTTCACACTCAGAAACCTTACAAGAGATTGACTGATAAATGAGCCTATAAATTTGGGGGTGAGAAATGCAGTACTGAAATGCTGTTTCACTATTCATTCCTGTTTTCCTAGGTTCCTTTTGAACATTGTTGAACACAGCACGTGGGGCCTCATTCTACGGATTTCAGTTACCTTCAGCTTCTCTTTCTGGCTAGTCTTAATGCTGACCACCCCCTTTGCTCATCTCAACCCTTTCATAACATGGCACTCTTCCAAGTAAAGAGATTTTGATGAACAGATTATATTTAAGGCTGACTGCTTTTGATCTGGGAGAAGGCACCTCTACTGCCAAGCTGTCCCCTCAATTATGGGAATCTTTGCAAACGCTGCTTCCTGCTTACCCCCAAATATTTTCTTCCTGAGCTTGTCCCTGAGTTTCTGCCAGAATTACAGCTTTGTGGACAATGAAGTGGGTTAGTACATGTAAAGCATCTAGAAGTGGACCTGGCTGGGGTTAAATGCTCCATGAAAATTATCTCTCTCTTTTGCACTCCTCTTTAATGGGAAATGCATATGGTTCAGAAAAGGTGTTTATCACCATTCAATTCAAATAATGGTGGGGGAAATTCTTGGGTTATCCTTGGATGGTAAGAACTTTAAGCTAGTCTTTCGTACCGATACATCTCATCAGTATCTACCACTAACATTGAATAGTGTCCATCACATGGCTCCTAGATTGATATATTTGAACCTCTGTGGGATGGGTAGTGGGTGGAATAAAGATTTCCAACTACTCTCCCCTTCACCATCTTCAAGTAGCATTCTGTAAAGTGTCAGTCGATATTTGTTAATGACCAGTTTAAATCAAATGGGGATAAGAAACGGAATTTTTTCTCCTAAGAAAGGTTGACGCAGAATGGTTTATACTTCCTCAAAGAGGTAATCATGTGTTTATTCAATTCTGGCTGATGAGATTCATTTATTCTGCCAGAAATCTGATTAACCAAGTACTATGTTTGCCTTTGGACTACATTTTTATGTTACCTTCCTCCTTTTTCCACTTTCACTGGATTAAAATTAGGTAGCTTTTTCTGAGAACAGAGTGTTTGCGGGGGTATGGTAAATTTTGGCCCTTAATAAAATTCCTATGAATGATGCAAATGCATGTTGTATATACAGAGGTATATTGCAATTTTGCAATGGTTGCATTTTTGTCATTGATGGAATACATTCATTGATGTTTTTCAGGAAGTGATGACTGAGGAAGCAAAGGAGTTTGCTATAGGGCTTGAAAACAAAATGAAACATTATGGAGAACCCAAGAGTCCTTCTTCATCTAAGAGAAGGCCGAGTATGGCCATGCTGTCAATGAAAGAGGAAGGAGAGGGAGAATCCCATCTTGGGGCCTCAGCCATGTCCATGGAAGATGTTAAGGATGCCTGTCCTCACCTCCTCTTACCTAGCACAGTGTGGCTTCTGCCTCAACCGTTCCACTGGAGCTTTCCTCCTCAAGGTCACCAGCTTTGGCTGAGGCTGCCATTAATTTCTCAGCCACATTTGACGTAGTTGTTCACTCCTTACTTCATGGAAACTTTCTTGGATTCTAATACTCCACACCCTACTGGTTTTATTCTCCTTATTGGCAACAATTTCATTTTTTTCTACATTTTTTTCTTTCTATCTACTAAATATTGTAGTCACTCCTGAATCCCACCATTATTCTGTTCCTCTAGTCCACACTGCTGAGTTGCTCAAGAAGCTACTAAATAGCCTCTTAGCTTATATCCCTACTTTCCATCTTCTCCTCATCTAACCCGTTTTCTGCCCTGCAGCCAGAATAATCATGTCAACATGGAAATCAGATCATGTCATGGCCATCCTGAAAACCCCTCATCAACTTTCCTATGCAGTCAGAACAGAATCTGAACTCCCCACTATGGTCTATAATCTCTGCACGACCTGGCCCTGCCACCCTCTCCTAACTCACGTCCTGTGGGTCTCTTCCTTGCTCTCTCTGCCTGTGTCTTTTCCTGTGTGGTCCCGGCTCAGCTCCTCCTACAGGCCCTGCACTTGCCCTTGCTGCAGCCTGGCACTCTTCCTCTGCGTGTGCACAGGCCGGCTCTTTCTCCTCCTCCAAGCTCTGTCCAAAGGACACCTCCAGAGAAGGCCCTGCTGGACCACGTGGTCCATTGGGGATCCCTCTCCTGCTCTCTGTCACATCCCTGCTTACTTCTTCCCTAACATGAATTCAAAATGTAATTATTTTATTTGCTCCTTGTGCACTTACTGTCTGACATCCCCCATGAGAATGTGAGCTCCACAGGGGTAGGGGTCGTTTCTGTCTTGTTCACTGCCCATCCACCAGCTCCTGGCACAGTGCCTGGCACAGAGGAGGATTAGGAAATGAAATAGAGGTTTTAGACTTGGGGTAAATAAAATTTACCATTCTGAGACAGAAAAGAGAAACGCGGAGGATGATACACTGACAGAGATTTTGGGTGTTGGTGTGCAAATGTTAGACCCCTTGACATCAAGTGAGACTTTCAGCTTGTCAACTTGTAAAGGGCATCAAGGAGACATTAAATCTTGAGTGCCGGGGCTCTGTGAATGTTTCTTAGTTAATTACACTGCCCAGCTTGTTTCTGTATTTATCCATAGTGCCAGGAGAGAAAAAGTGGTTTATTGTATGATCTTTCCCAAGCCCTATTTGTGGGATCTGATATTTCCCCTTGGTACATCCTATCTTCCTGCTTTATGAAATAAATTTTTTCCTCAAAACTGCATAGCACAGTTATGTCCCTGTGGGAGTGGTAAAACACACCTACCTCACAGCTCAATCTCTTAATTTGATTTCCAGATGCTACTGTCACCTGCAAAGTCCGTGAGAAGAAGACAAAAAATAGTCAAACCCCACCTGATGGCTTCTTATCAAAATCTGCTGCACCAGAGCTGATGAATATGGCGGGAGATGGGATTCCACCCAACCCATCAGATTCTTTGTTTGATGACTTAACCAATCTCAGCAAGGGTGGGCTGATTCACAAACTTGGTAGTAATTCACTTGTAGGAGAAATCATTACCAGCTTTCTCTCTGCAGATGATTCAAAAGTCACCGCAACGTCTGCATTGGGAATGGTGCTGAATAAATTGCCAATAATTCCAGAAGGAATCAATGCTGATATACAACATCAATTAATGAAGGATATTCAACAGTTTGGACAGAGTAAGAAGTGTAACAATTTCCATCAATTAAACCATGATAAGTATTCCTCCTTCTGTGACTTAGAATAGATTCAACCTACCTCTTGAAGCTCAAAGGTTGCCAGAAATGGGTTTTCACATAATTTAGGATGGTTCCTATTTACTTTGACTAAAATGTCCCAATACACACTTTACCCACTTTTTTTCTTACTTGATTGTTGTTTACAAGAGTTTTGTTAGTCGATATTCAGGTGTCTTGATTTAAGTATTTAAAACACATACACTATGTAACATTCTAACCCTCGAAGAATGATTACCGAAGTAGTGGAGTCACTAAGATTGAGTTTTATCTCCTTTTCCTATTTGAGAAATATTACAGGTTTATTTTTATTTTTTATTTTTTTTAATTTTTAAAATTTTATTTATTTATTTATTTTCCCCCCAAAGCCCCAGTAGATAGTTGTATGTCATAGCTGCACATTCTTCTAGTTGCTGTATGTGGGACGCAGCCTCAGCATGGCCGGAGAAGCGGTGCGTCGGGCGTGCCCGGGATTGGAACCCAGGCCGCCAGCAGCGGAGTGTGCGCACTTAACCGCTAAGCCATGGGGCCGGCCCTGAAGGTATATTTTTAAAAATATCTTCAGAATATGAAAAAAGTCTTCAGATTGCTTAAAGGAGTGCAAGGACCTCTAGAAGTGAGGAAACAATTTGTTGAAGTTACCATCAAGGAAGTAGCCATGTAACCATGTGACCAGTTTAAACTGGCTCCATCTTATCAACAGAATCTTAAAGTTGCCTTGCAGGGGCAGTGAGCCAAAACTGCAAGTCATGTAGCCAGAGCATGAACAGAGGAGAAAACATTGACCCGAAATAACACCCAGAACCAAAGATTCTCTCCCCCACAGAACCAAAGGAACGGGACACAACCGGAACTCACAAGCCAGACTCGCATCAGAAGCGAGGGGTCATTGTCTAGGAAGACCCAGTGTTAAAGCCCATTTCCACACGTTACCCTAAATGTTTAAAGCCCTCCAATAGAAAGTTGCCCCGCCAGCACCTCCGTGTACCAGCCTATTCCCCCTAACCTTTTAAATTTTGTCCCAAACCTTGGATTGGGGACACAGATTTGAGAGCCTTGCCTCCAGTCTCCTTGCTGGTCAACCACACAATAAAGCCTTTTCTTTTCTCAAAATCCAGTGCCATGGTATTGGCCTCTGTGCACATCGAGCAACATACCTTTACCTGGTAACAGCCAGGTGGGTGTAAAGAGGAACTCTCCATTTTTTTTTAACAGCTGGGCCCAATGCAGTGCTGGGGTGAGTGGTGGGTACAGGCCCTGCCTTGTGCTTGTCAAACCCTAGTCCTCACTCAGAGTTAATGTTGTTCCACAGTTATTTAGGCTGATAGTATCTGAGTCTGTCTTATTCTTCCAAGCTCAAGGAGACTTCTATTCACTTTAGAATTTGAGGTGGGCGTTGACCCTGAATTCACTCTTTGTATTTGCTGGATTGTCTCTTACCATGCAGATGCATTTTCTATTCTCATGTACATTGTAAGCTCCTCTTTCTATTCCCTACAGTGCCTCTTGTATCACAGGTTCTTTGCAAATCTTTTGGTTAATGACTTGTCTCTTCATTTTCAGATTTAAAAGATGAGACTTAATTAAGCACCTTGAGAAGTGACTAGAAAAAATAGATTTCGACCATTTTCTCAAAAAAGATAATCACACCCCAAACATATAATCCTGTTATCACCATGATCAATGAGAAATAATGACCAGATTTCTGTCTTCTAGAATGGAAAGAGATATTGCTGAATCCTCCTAGCATGTGTTAGTTAAGAAAACTGTCTTCTGGAGGCTAAGAAAAAACATTGGAACTTTAATGTTATAAATTTCTGTTAGTAAAAGCTGAGTATTTGCCCTAAGAATTTCCTTTGCATGGATAATTTCTTTTTTGTCTTTTTTTGTTTTCCCACCTAAGGTGGGGCATGTTATTAAGTCATCAGGTAAATACTATTAACAGTTCTGGTTTCTTCAACAGGTCACAATGTCTGAGCTGATGTTTATAACTGTGTCCTTTCTTATTCCCTTTGCCCTGAGGCATCACCTCAGCTGGTCATGGTGCTTGGCCTGGAGGGAAGATTCAAACCTTAGTTACTGAAGGGTGTGGGTCATTAGTTGTCCTGCCTGACTTGGGTTGTTGTGATTTCCCATTAATTAATCACAAGACATGGGTGTACTAAGAAGAGCTTTAGATATTCCACATATACTCCCCCTTAGGCCCTGTGTAATAGCTACCCAGTTTCCTTTGATAGTCAGGTTCCACCACTCCATACCATAGAGGAACTTCATTTTTGCTCATTGATTGAGAAGGGTGGACATCCAAAGTGATCAGCTGGTGGTGTCAACTTGCATTTCAACAGAGACAATGTTTGCTCCAATGTTTAAAACATTTCTCCATTTGCATTGAAGACCTACAGCCTAGCTGATGCTAAAGTTGTGAGGATGGGAAGTAAATTTTTGCTTCTGGATGTATAAGAGTAACAGTGAGAGGAGGCCCTCACAATGCCACCCTTTCGTTGCTGAAGACAAGAATTGTGGCTATTATAAAAACAGCTCCCTATATTGGAACCTAAGATAGAGCATTGTCACCTCCTAGATTGTGTTGCATCCACTTCATAAGGTACTGCCACCAAAGTAGAACCATAACTAAGGCTTCAGAAGATCATTCTATAGCTCAAACTGAACCAGCCATTTCAGGATGATAGGGAATATAATAAGACCAGTGAAATCCATGAGCATGTGCCCTGAGAAGTAAGTTCTTTCTTTATAAGTGATGCTGTGTGGAATCCATGATGTTGGTAAGGCATTTTCTAAGTCCACAGATACTGGTTTTCTAAAAAGTACTGTGGGTGAGAAGGAAAATCCCTATCCAAAATAAATGTTTATTTGAGTACAAACAAAGATCTGCTCTTTCCCTGATTACTTTTGAAGCAGACCAAAATAATCAACCTGCCAACTGGTAACTAGCTGACTGACCACTCAGGGTTACGGTGCCATATCAGATTCTCAGTGTTGGTCTCTGCTGCTGGCAGATTGAGAAGTCAGCAGTGTGTATAGAAAGATCAGTCTTGGTGACTGGATGTTCATGTTTATGGTCCATGCATAATCTACATCCCTGCCTTCATGACCACGATATACCTATACTGCTTGGAAGATGGAGGAGTGCACCTGTGGAGATATTTCCCATGTTCTGTCTTTCAAGTGTGTTGCCAATGTGTTTATATTAGTTCCTACTTCCGTCTCAAACAGAATAATGTCATCGATGCAAAGGAATAGTGTCATGGCTGGTGTAAGGGAAAGGTAATCAAAGTCTACAAGGACTAGAATATGACATAAGCCCAGAGAGTTGATATAAGCCTGAGGTAGGAAGTAAAGGTGCATTGCTGCCCTTTCCAGGTCAAGGCAAACTCTTTCTGGTGATATTTATTGAAGGAGGAAAAAAGCATTTGCCCAATCAATACTGTATACCAGGTGCCTGGGGAGTTGATTGCTAAAACAACAAAACCGCATGTAGAACAGCAGCCACACTTAGAATAATCATGTGGTTGAGATTATTATAATCGGCTGTCATTCTCCAAGATCTGTTTGTTTCTGTACAGGACAAATAGGTATGTTGAAAGGGACGTCATAAAATCACCACCCTGCATCTTTCAAATTCTTGATGGTGCCACAATTACTCCAGTCCCTCCAGAGCGAAATGTTGTTTTTAGTTTACTATCTTTAAAGGTAGGTAGTACTAGTGGCTTCTACTTGGCCTTTCCTACCATAATTGCCCTCATTCAACAGGTCAGAGGCCCAATGTGGGAATTCTGTCATTTTCTAAATATATCTATTCTAATTATAAATTCTGAATCTGAGGAAATAATCAGACAGTGGATTCAGGGACCAACCACTGAGATGGACATAGGTAAAACCACACTGATCCCATGACTTCCATAAGCCACTTTCCTGACCCATGAACCACAGTGAAGTTTTAGTTCTCCAATTATAAGTTTTAAGTCAGAGCCAGTATCAAATAATCTCTTAGAATTCTGATTACTTAACTTTCCAACATGCACCGTCACACTAGTAATTGGCCACAGGTCCATTTGGGGAAAGTTGTAATAACAATTAACAGTATAATTATTTGGCAGTGTAGCATGGCCCTTCCTCAAAAGCAAGCCCACAGTAATTTCTGGACAATAGAAAAAAGTCACCACAGAGCTCTTCACAGATACCTGGGCTCCCCTTAGAAGACAATTTACCACAGCTTGGTGAAATCATATCCTCTGGATCTCTCGATGTTAGTGAACATATCTTATGTGATAAATTCACTCTAACCTTCCAATCTCCTTAAGCCTTCGGATTTCTTCCTCTGCAGTACACCAAGGAAGTTCTTGCATTTTTCCTTAATTAAGTACTTTGGGTCTTTTTTCAGTCAACCAACTGCAATGGACTAAATGTTTATGTCCCCCCCAAATTCATATTGAAATCCTAATGCCCAATGTGATGGTATTAGAATGTGGGACCTTTGGGAGGTGATTAGGTCATGAAGCTGGAGCCCTCATGAACGGGATTAGTGCCCTTATAAAAGAGATCCCAGAGAGCTCCCTTCCCCCTTCCACTATGTAAGAAGATGGCCATCTATGACTCAGGAAGCGGGTCCTCACCAGACACCAAATCTGCTGATGCCTTGATCTTGGACTTCCCAGACTCCAGAACTGTGATAAATAAATGTTTATTGAGTAAATGTTTATTGATTAAGCCACCCAGTCTATGATATTTTTGCTAGAGCAGCCTAAACAAAGACACCAACCAAGCAAACTATGAGAGGCTTCTCTAACCCCTGAAGCAAAAACATTGAATCCAGAGTCTCAGCTTAATGAGCCCATATCAATAATTTTGGTCTGATTCAAATGTATTTTCCTTCGACCTTCAGACCACACCCTAAAGAATTATTTCTACACAAGTTCCTCAGGATTTTGTGTATATGGATTGTTAAAATTTTGGAGTTCTTTTTGGTGAATTCTGTGCCTCTGCAAGGGTCATACTTGACCTCACACTTTTTGGCCTGTGGCAATTTGAGGCTTGTTATAGGATTTTGAAGGAAATAGAGGTGGTGGATGTAGCTTCTGAGGAAGATCAGCCGTGCCCTGCAAGGATGCAACTTTAGGTGAGACTATTACAGATTCTTCAGGAAAGAGAAGATAACCTCTTCAGACAGGAGGAAGTTTTGCTACTATTGGCAGGTCATCTCACCGAATTTAGGGGTTCAAAGGACCCAGCTTCATCAGAGTCTGCATCTATGTCACACTCCAATATTCAGGATCCCATTCATTCCTAATTAGTGCCCTAACATTAACTGAAGAGACCCTGAGAATTTGCGAATTCAACTTGTATTGTAATTCAGTCAACCACAGGATTCGATTTTGGCTTTGGTTTTCCCACATCTAGGCGCCCTTTATGTGGACGTTGAGGTTGGACTTTAAGGACCTCAGCACTTTATTTTCTTCTCTAAGTTCCTCAGCAGATTTAGAAGCAATAAGTCATCTCCATTATACTCCTTATTTTGACTAAAATGTTCACAGGTAGCATGTACTTGTTCGCTCATACCCTTGCCTTTCATAAGGACTTGATTGTAGGTACCCAAACATAATAATTTGAGAACCTTCTTTGCTACTTCTTGCAATGCACTCCCAGTCCTCTTTAAAAATTAGAATAAATGTCACTAATGGCTTTAAATCTAATCAGATTAAAGAAGGAATTCCAGAAACCCGAAACAATCTCAGAGAACTCATCTTCAGTATTTGTTCTCTAGAACCTCTCTTAGTCCTAAAATCTCTGTCAGTTAGGCTTCAACTGTAAAGGAGAACCAGGAGGAGATATGTGTGTCTGTGTATATATGTGTATGTGTGTGTGTGTATATCTACAAATACAAATATATATGCATACATCTGTGTGTGTACATGTGTGTTTTATGGATTTGTCACAAAGAAATGGCCTTATGCAATGGTAGGCGCTTGTTGAGCAGTCTCTCCTCTTCTGATGCTGAAGCAGCTCAGACACTCAGGAAGAAAAGATCACGACCAGGTGTAACCCACGGACATGAGCGACAACCTCCATGAAGACTTAACTAAGACTCATGTCTTTCCCTTTGCTCTGATCTTGGGAAAGAGTATAGATGCTCTGCAGAAAGATGGGCCTTCCAAAACCCAAGGTCCTGTACTCCTTTCTCAGGTTAGATGTCTCCTCTTCCAAGAGGGCTTCCCTGACTACCAAATTCAAAGTACCATCCACTAGTTTTCCTTCTCTTCACCTGACTTCAACTTCTTCTCAGTACACTTACGTTACCTGACAGTTGCTCTGGTTGTCTAGTGTCTTTATCTCCCCACTGGAATGTAAGATCCATGAGAACAGTGTTTGGGTCACTGTTATTTCACACCTAGACGAGTGCCTGGCACTTAGAACGTTTCCAATAAATATTGAATGAATTATTTTTTAATCCTCACAACAAGCTCAGGAGGTCGATTCTGTCATGACCCTCAGTTTCCAGAAGAGGATATGGGAGCACGAAGAGGTTAGGTAATCAGCCCAAGGTCACGAGCAGCAACAACTCAGAGCCAGGTCTGTCTTGAACCCCAAGTTCTTCCCACTCCTCCAGTGCTGTCCCCAGACTCCACAGCCTTAGGCTGCCCCTGATACACAGTCTCTATTTGTCACCTGATCCTGGATCCAGAACATTCTCTGCCCACTCTCCCTCCCTGATAGGAGCTCTCAGGGCAGGGAGAGACTAGCTCTCTCTGAATCTTCCTCAGCTCATCTTATTTATTTTTAATGTGGCAAAAATACATAACATTAAATTTACCATGTAACCATTTAGAAGTGTACAATTCAATAGTGTTAAGTGTATTCACATTGCTGTGCAACAAATTTCTAGAACTTTTTCATCTGCAACACTGAAACTCTATACCCACTAAACGCTAATTCCCTCTCCCCTCTCCCCCTAGCCCTTGATAACCACCTTTCTAATTTCTGTTTCTATGATTTTGACTACTTTAGATACTTCAAATGAGTGGAATCATACAGTATTTGTCCTTTTGTGACTGGCTTATTCTGCTTTGCATAATGTCCTCGAGTTTCATTTATGTTGTACCATGTGATAGGATTTCTTTCATTTTTAAGTCTGCATAATATTTCATTGTAGACAGAGAGGTGATGTCATCAAATTGGTGCTGTAGGAGACCCTTACAATCAACACACCATTGCAACAAATTAAAGAAGTTTATTAAATATTAAAAGATATAGTATGAAATGACATACTACATTATGGCAAATTGAAAGCAACGTCACAAACTTTTATGCAACTTATCCGTGTGTGATAATATTTTGTACCATGTAGACAAAGTTAATAAAGCTCTACAATCAAAAACCATGACTATATATAAAAGAAGCAAAGCTCTCTTTGCTTATGAAAAATTACAGAATGAAATTTTGAAAATGTGTTTGATGAATGTGAAGATTTAGCAAGAAAGCTGAATATATGTCCTGAATTTGAAAGTGTAGGAAAAAGAGAAACAGAGAAATTAGAAATGTAAAAATGACCAGATAAGAATATTAAATAATTTGTGAAAAGAACAATTCAAATAAAAAGTATGAAGATTATATAGATCCCAGTTTTACATTAGTAATGGAGATATGACAAATTAAACAAGGTATCTTCAGATTTGGAATTTTTAACTGGAGAAATGTTAACTTTCTATGACTACATCTGATTTACAAACAGAAGCTATTGATGTGGCTCTAAAATATTCTGAGAATATGTTCTATAACAATTTTATCTAAAATAATTGACTTAAAGAAGAGGTAATATCAATACTTTGCAACACATCAGCATCACGTTTGGATCTTGTACAACTGAGTGACGAATTTTCCTTTGTGCAGTCTGATCCAAATTTAGAAGTAGCCTTGAGATTTTTATTGAACAACACCAGTCACAGTGGTATCCTGAAAAAGAACTTTCAGTAAGCAGAAGCTAAAAAAAATTCTAGATCATCAGTTGGTAAGAGAACTTGCCACACGTGGCAATTCTCTCATCAAAACTGAGATCGGCAAAGAAATATATTTTGAAACTATGATTGATGAGTTTGTGACCGTGAAAGCCAGGAAGTAAAATAATAAATTCTGTTTGGGGTATACAAAATATTCAAATTAAAAACAATATTGTGAGTTTTTGTACACCTACTTTTCAATTTTTCAATATCTTTTCAACGACTTTGAAGTTCTGGGAAAAAAGTATCCATTATATAGTTTCATAAAACACATGCTCCAGGCTCCAATATGACTCGGCACAGCTCTGAGTAAGGCAGGGGATTCGGGCGCTCCACTTCCAGGCATCATGACTCCTCTGGGAATGTAAAAAGGAGACGAAAGTGGAAATAGGAAGGAGTTGCTCTGAAAGCAAAGGTTTTCCCAGACAGTCTCAGCTGACATTTCACTGTCAAGAACTTTGTCGAAGGACCATCCCTCACTACAAAGGAGTCTGAGGTGGGGAATAGTTTTAAAGGACACATGCCCCCCACCCAGGACAAAATCAGGGTTCCAATAACGAGGGAGAGAGGGGAACGAATATTGGGTAGACAAGTAGCAGTACCTGGCCACCCAGAACAGACACCGAACAAGGAAACAGACCAATTGTCTGCAAGTTGTAGAGCTAAGAGGGAAACAGAGGCTCAAAGAGAACATCACTGAGGGTCTTACTTTAGATAGGGTGACGAAAGGCCTCTCTGAGGAGGTGGCATCTAAGGAGAGAGGGGAAGGGTGAGAAGACACGGGGAACAGATTCTTGCAGAGGAAAGAGCTAGTGCAAAGACCTAACAGTGGACAAATGCCTGCCACGTCTGAGGAACAATGAGGAGGCCGGTGTGGCTACAGCACAGGAATGGATGGGAAAGGTGGGTGGTACCAAGTGTGCTTGGAGATGCACAGCAGGGGCCTCACCATGCAAAGCTCTTTCAACTGCCCCTTCCGTGATTGCATTGGTCAGTCCCTCATGGCTGAAAGGTCCAAGGATAGGTTTGTTTGTTTGGCCTCCACCCACAATCTCCTCCCTGCCCATCAGCAGCTGCAGCCTAAGATCAGTCCTGGTGCCAGGCCTGCTTCCTGATGCAGAGTGGATGACCCCTGGGCTTATGATTGCAGCATCCCCTAAAGGCCTTTTCCCGACCACCTCTCAGGGCCCTGGGGAACCTGGAGTCTAGGAAACCTTGCACATATTTTTCCAAATGTTGGCGTCTACAAAACCTTGCACATATTTTTTCCTAAGAGGCTAAAACCTGCTGTTTATATTGCCTTCTCTTCCCTCTTCCTTGAAGGGGTTGGCCAGGGCTACCAACTGGCTTGGACTCCCCAGCAAGCCTGCTTGTTGTGCTCTCACCCGTCTACTTAGGAAACTGCACTGCCATTGCTGAGGCCCCAGGATCCACACGCGAGCAAGCTTCGGCCTGGTAGATGGTAGGTCCCTGGGTCCTGGGAGCACTTGTTCATCCTAAGTCCTTCCTTCCCAGTTCCGAGAAAATCTATGCTGGCTGAGCTGAGTTCTGATGCGGGCATCACCTCGGTGGCATGGCTCCAGGTAGTATCTATGCCCTTGATCTGCTCAGTGTAGAGAGAACATAGCTATGATGGAAGGCGAAGCTTCCCCAGAGCCCCATGGTCCTCCCAGGGCCCCGAGGGCCCGCAGACATGCGACACCAGGAGCAGCCAGGAGGCAGCTGTCCGTCTGGTTTGCTGTTGACCGCTGGTGCCCAAGATAGTGCCTGGTGCTCAGAGAACACCCGAGAACCATTTGCCCGAATGAATGCAGGTAGGAGGAATACAAGAACAAGACGATGCTTCTGCCTTTTCGGTCATTTTACACGGTAAGTTCAGGCACACAGGAGCCCTGTGAGAGCAGTAACGGATTACTCTGTTTCCAGAAGGAAAACCAAGACAGCTAACAGCTCACTTGAGACTTGGGAGAGTGAGGGCTTGGCAGCTGCAAGCAATATCTCTCTCTTTCCAGTGGCTGCGGGGTGTTAACGGGGCAACAGAGGGCTGTCTGACAGGATTTGGCAATTTCACTCTTATTCTACACAAAACATGAAAGTGAGGACAATTCAACAGATCTTCCTGCTTCTGACAGTTCACGTGATGGTGTGAAGCTTGTGATGCATCTGGTCTGGGCCGAGTACAGGCACTTCAGAATTCCACATCATGCCTGTCTCACATCCAGCAGGTGTGGGCTGTCTGATCCCCTGGGAACCAAAGGATGGTTTTCAACCTTCCCAATACTAGGATTCCTCAAGTGCACCAAGGTCCCCTTTCAGCCCAGGCTGAGGAGACTGAGCTGGGATCCTCCTCAGGTGCGACTATGCCAAAAAGTCTGTACCAGTGATTCTCAAACTTCAGAGTGCATCAGAATTACTGGGGTGGGGGTAGATAGTTAAAACACAGATTGCACCACACTTTGACGACTACAAGTCTAGATAGCCTTGCCAGTCAAAGCGTAGTCCTTGTACCAGCAGCATCAGAACGACCTCGACACCTGCCAGAAATGCAAATTCTCGGGCTCTGCCCTCAGACCAGCAGAACAGAATCTCTGTGGGTGTGGCCCAGGAACCTGGGCCCCAGCAAGCCCTCCAGGTGATTCTGATGCACACTGTGTCCCAGAGGCACGGGTCTAGGGCAGTGGTTTGTACACCTTCACTGCACATTAGAATCACGCAAGGAGCGGTTCAAATGCTAGACTGCACTGCAGTCTCTGCAGGTGGGACTCAGGCCTCAGGCATTGTTTAAAAATTGTGGTCAAAAATACATAACATAAAATTTACCATCTTAACCATTTCTAAGTGTTCCGTTCAGGAGTGCTAAGTATATTTACATTGTTGTGCAACCAATCTCCAGAACTTTTTCGTCACGCAGAACTGAAATTCTGTATTCCTTAAACAAAACTCCACATGATATACAAATGGCCATCAGCATATGACAAGACACTCAACATCACTAATAATTATGGAAATGCAAATAAAAACCACAATGAGATATCATCTTACACCTATTAGGATGGCTGCTATAAAAACAAACAGAAATTAACAGGTGTTGGGGAGGATGCGGAGAAATTGGAAGCCTTGTGCACTGTTGGTGTGACTGTAAAATGGTGCAGCTGCTGTGGGAAATAGTATGGCAGTTCCTCAAAAAATTAAAAAATAGAATTAATATATGATCCAACACTTCCATTTCCTTTTTTTTTTTTTTTGTGAGGAAGATCAGCCCTGAGCTAACATCCATGCGAATCCTCCTCTTTTTTTGCTGAGGAAGACCAGCTCTGAGCTAACATATATTGCCAATCCTCCTCCTTTTTATTTTTTCCCCAAAGCCCCAGTAGATAGTTGTCTGTCATAGCTGCACATCCTTCTAGTTGCTGTATGTGGGACGCGGCCTCAGCATGGCCGGAGAAGCGGTGCATCGGTGCGCGCCCGGGATCCGAACCCGGGCTGCCAGCAGCGGAGCACGCACACTTAACTGCTAAGCCACAGGGCCGGCCCCAACACTTCCACTTCTAAACACGCATCTAAAAGAACTGAAAGCAGACTCTGGAAGAGATAGTTGCACACCCATGTCTACAGCAGCATTATTCAAATTAGCCAAAAGATGGAAGAAACCCAAGCGTTCATGGATGGATGAATGGATAAACCGAACGTGATATACACATACAATGGAGTATTATTTAGCCTCAGAAAGAAAGGAAATTCTGACACATGATACATCTCTAGATACCTCTGGAGATGTCAAATGTAGAGTAGTCAAACTATAAAAACAGAAAGTAGAAAGGTGGTTGCCAGGGGCTGGGGTGAAGGATATGTTTTTTAAAAAAATAATTTTTATTTAATTAATTTTTGAGGTAACATTGGTTTATAACATTATATAAATTTCAGTTGTACATCATTATCTTTTGATTTCTGAGTAGGCTACATCATGTTCACTACCCAAAGTATAATTGCCCTCCCTCACCACACCCCTGTGCCCTTTTACACCTTTTGCCCTCCCCTTCCCCGTTTCCTCTCTGGGAACCTGAAGGATATGTTTAAAGGGGCTCAAAACAGCTCCTTGTGCAGCCCACTGTGACTGCTCTATGGGCATTGGTAGCAGGTGACTATGCACATTCCCTGTTGTACATGTCCCCAGGAATCACTTGTACCTATCTATAGCACAAGCACGCAGAGAATGTGGAGCTCTCACAAGTGGAAAGACCAGGGTATACATGGTTTCGTATTCTGAAACAACTGGTTCAGAATCTCCTTAATTCTGTTTCCAAGACTAAAACATAGCATAGATTGGATAAAACAGTTGTAAGAGTCGGCTTTAAACAGAATATCAGTTTCAAGCAGAGACCTGCTGCACATTTGTGGGCAAAACTATGTGGGACCCCGATTTCTGACCTTCGGAGAAGATCTACCCTTAATGTTAAAGCTCTTTTGTCAGTCCTCAGGCTGTGTTTGTCATGGAAGCAGGGTGGGGAGGTTAGCACCCAGGTTAATTTCACTCTCCTCATCAAGGCTCCTAAGAGTATTATCTGGCTCCAGCGGCCCTCCTGGTTGTCTGTCCCTAGTCAATAAGAGTCGTCTTTACCACTTACTGAGAGTGCCACCTTGGCCGTCACCTCATCTTCCTTGGCCTGAATTTCCTCACCGGAAAATGGATTGCATCATTTCTACTCCATGGATCCTAAGGAGGAGCGGAAGAGGCCAGACACTCAGGTGTGTGCACAGAGCCTGGACACAGCTGGCACTCAGAAATTTGTGGGCTCATGATGAGGGTGATGATGAGTGATGGGTGGGCTCCTTAGCGCTGTGAGACAACTACATGGAGACAGACTCTGGTGAACCTAAAGCACACAAGGAGACACTCTAAAGGTTCAGGGAGCTATGCCACAGGTCAACACGCACTTGAGAGGCAGGAAGACCAGCCTGAATGAGATCTGGCTTTAAGTGAACTCTTCGCTGTCTCACGTGAATTGGTTTCCTGGGTCACTTGCCTGGAGAGGAGACTGTTGTTTTAGGCGCAGACTTTCAGAAGTAAGGCCATCCTTTCTGCTTTGACTAGTCCCAGGTTACACTAATTCAGATGTATGCCTAGGAGCACTTAACCGTATGCTGCAGTCTCTTGAACCGTGCAGAGAATCATGTCGTACTTTGAGATGAAAGGAGTTCTTCGCAGGCACTCCTTCACTTGACAAAAACAAAATCCTCACACTTTTTAGTCTTTAGATCTCAATTTAGTGAGGAATCCAGGTTCCCTTTTGTGAAGTACACTCACAGCACTGCATGGTTCTTAAGAGCACAGGCAATGATGTAAAGGACACCCAGGTTTAAATCTGGGCTCAGCTGCGAACCAGCACTCTGACTTTGGACAATGACATGGTCTCTGGAGGCTCAGTTTCCTCAGGTGTTAAGTGGAAATCATAACCCCTGCCTCATAAGGCAGCCGTGGGATTGAGGTGAGCATGAAGGTAAGAAGGCATAGCCAATCCTGGCACGTGTCAAGTACTCAGTCAATGTTCTCCCCAGGGTTGGTGCTGCATATAGGAAATAGTGATGTTCAGATCCTAGGAGGGGCTACAAGCTCTGGGGCAGAGAGAAGTTCAAGGTGGGTCATTCACTGGTTGTCAGTGATCTAACTTGGGGAACACACAGAGAGCAAACCTCCCCCTATGGGCCAGGGATTAGGTGAGGGGGGAGAAGTGTAGCCCTGTCTGACAGGATAGCATTTTCTGAGAGTCATCAGAGCTGACGAGCTGAGGCAGAGGCAGAGGCAGAAGAGAGCTAGGCCCTCCCTCCCCTGGGAGCTCCTGTCAGGGAGGGAGAGTGAGCAGAGGATGTTCTGGATTCAGGGTCATGTGACAAATAGGAACACATGGGAGACTGTAGGTCAGGGGGACTAACAACATGCTACTGAACAACCATTGGATCAACTAAGAAATCAAAGGAGAAATCAGAACATACCTGGAGACAAATAAAAATGAAAACACCAAACTCTATGGGATGCAGCAAAAGTGGTACTAAGAGGGAAGCATATAGCAATACAGGCCTAGCTCAAGAAACATCTCAAACAACCTAACATTACACCTAACAGAACTAGAAAGAGAAAAACAAATGAAGCCCAAAGTCAGTAGAAGGAGGGAAATAATAAAAATCAGGATGGAAATATGAACTAGAGGCTAAAAAGACAACAGAAAAGATTAATGAAACTCAGAGCTGCTTCTTTGAAAAGATAAACAAAACTGACAAACCTTTAGCTAGACCCACTAAGAATAAAAGAGAGAAGGCTCAAATAAATAAAATCAGAAATGCAAGTCGAGAGATTACAATGGATACCATACAAATATAAAGGATTATATGAGAATACTATGAAAAGCTATATGCCAACAAATTGGATAACCTAACCAGAAATGCATAAATTCTTAGAATCATCCAACCCCCCAAAACTGAATCAAGAAGAAATAGAGAAAGTGAATAGACCAATCACTATTACAGAGATTGAAACAGTAATCAAAACCTGCCTAAAAAACAAAAGTCCAGGACCAGATGGCTTCTCTGGTGAATTCCAGCAAATATTCAAAGAGTAACACGTATCTTTCTCAAACTCTTCCAAAACATTGAAGAGGAAGGGGTGCTTCCTAACCCACTTTATGAGGCCAACATCACCCTGTTACCAAAAGCAGCCAAGGACAACAATAAAGGAAAATTATGGGCCAATATCATTGATGAATGTAGAAGCAAAAATCCTCAACAAAATATTGTCAAATTGAATACAACTATACACACACCGATCATACACTGATCAAGTTGGATTTATTCCAGGGATGTAAGAGTGGTTCAATATACTCAAATCAATCAACGTGATACACCACATTAACAAAATGAAGAATAAAAATCACATGGTGATCTCAATAGATGCAGAGAAAGCATGTGACAAGATTCAGCATCCATTTGTGACAAAAACTCTCAATAAAATGGGTACAGAAGCAAATTACCTCAACATAATAAAGGCCATATATGACACACCCATAGCCAACATCATCCTCAATGGTGACAAACCGAAAGCTATCCCTCTAAGAATAGGAACAAGACAAGGATGCCCACTCTCACCACTCTTGTTCAATATAGTATTGGAAGTCCTAGCCAGAGCAAATAGGCAAGAAAAAGAAATAAAAGTTATCCAAATTGGAAAGGACTTGGGACCTTCATTACATCAACAAAATCCCACCACAGCAGTAGTCATAGTAGTGTTTGATGGAATGTATGAGGGGTGTGAATCTGGGAGGGCATAACTGGAATCTTGCTGTCTTAGTCTGGTCAGGCTGCTATAACAAAGTATCATGGACTGGGTGCCCTCAACAAGAGAAATTTATTTCTCACAGTTCTGGAGGCGGGAAGTCTAAGATGAAGGTGCTAGGAGATTTGGTGTCTGGTGAGGGCCCTCTTCCTGGCTTCCAGATGGCCCTGCTATGGTCTAAATATTTGTGCCCCCATCCCAGATTCATATATGAAATCCTATTCCCCAATGTGATGGTACTTTGAGGTGGAGCCCTGTCTTGCTTGGCTCAGTGGCTGGGAGGGACTGTCCTTGGTGGGTGCCAGGAGTCGGGCGGGGGGGAAAGAGGATGGAGGGATGGCTCCTCCTCTCTAGATCAGTGTGATGGTACTTTGAGGTGGGGCCTTTGCCAGAGCCCTCATGAATGGATTAGTGCCCTTATAAAAGAGCCTCCAGAGAGTTCCCTCACCCCCTCAGCCATGTGAGGACACAGTGAGAAGACAGTTGTCTGTGAACCAAGAAGCACATTCCCACCACACACCGAATCTGCTAGTGTCTTGATCTTGGACTTCCCAGTCTCCAGAACTGTGAGAAATAAATCTCTGTTGTTTTTAAGTCAGCCAGTCTATGGTGTTCTGTTATAGCTTCCCTAATGGACTAAAACAGCTGCCTTCTCAGTGTGTCTTCACATGGAAGAGAGAGAGAGAGTGAGAGAGAGAGAGAGAGCAAGCTCTCTACTCTCTTCTTATAATGGCATTAATCCCTTCATGGGGGCCACACCCTCATGACCTCATCTAAACCTAATTACCTCCCCAAGGCCCCATTTCCAAATACCATCACATTGGGGGTTAGGGCTTCAACATATGTATTTGGGGGGTTCACAAACATTCAGTCCGTAACTCTTGCCTACCACACAAGTCAAAATTGGACAGCTGTGGCACTACAGCCCCACTCTGGAACAGACCTGAAGGACAGTGGTGAAGGGTAATTCTTCCAGAAGGAAGAACTTTGAGCAGTGCACCTAGTTGTTCATTCTGCCTGGAGGAGAGATGGCCAGGGGTGCAAGTGTATACCCACGCATAGGCTGTATCTGATTCATTGGCTGTGGCCAGGGACTTTGAGGATGTAAGATTGAAAATTTGTGAGAAGGAACTCTGGGGGAGAGATATGTGATAGACCTGCCCACATGGACATACGATGTGAAGACATTAGTGTCTTATGAGAGTTCTCAGTGAAGAATAACCTTAGCAGAGCAGTATCTTAATAATCTACTGAATAATGTACCCATTATCTACATATCAATCAGCCTCTTTCTCTAGCATTTGTATCACACCCAATGGGCTCAAGAACAAAGTGGCCAAGGTGGCAGGGATGGAGATTATGCTAGAAGTAATGACTTCTGGGAAGCAGTATTTGCTGTATAGCAGCATCCCACGTAGTTTGGTTTTTCTCCCATAGTCAGGATTCACAGGTCTTGAGATCAAGGCCCGGAAATGGAAGCGCCTCCTCTCACTATTTATCCCTAGTGATCCACTAGCAAAAATGCTTCCTATCCCTATTGCTTTAGGCTGTGCCGAACCAGAGGTCTTAGTTCCAAAGGGAGAAATGCTTTCACCACAGAACACAACAGTGATTCCATGGAAAGGGAATTGAAACTGCCAGCTAGCCGTTTTGGTCTCTTCATCCCTCTCAATCACGAGGCAGAGAAGGGGACCCCACACTGACTGGGGTGGTGGAACCTGACAATCAAAGTGAACTTGGGTTCCTACTACACAAGGGGCTAAGGACGAGTATGACCGCTGTGTCTAAAGAGCTTCTCACTACTCTCATGTTTTGCGATTAAAGTTTGTGGAAAATTACAACAATCTATTTAAGGCAAGACATCTAACGGCCCTGACCCTTCAGCAATTACAGCTTGAGTCATCCTACCAGGCAAAGAACCATGACCAGCTGAGGCGCTGTCTCAGGGAAGAGGAATAAGACATGGGTGGTGAAAGAAAGCAGTTGTAAATACCAGCTCCAACCATGGGACCTGCTGCAGACGCCAGGACTGTAATACTATTTAGCTTGATGAGTTAATGACATCCCCCTCCTCAGGTAGGAAAACAAACAAGGAAACAAACACACAACAAACTATACTTTCACAGGAAATTCTTTTTTACTGGCTTTAACTGACAGAGAACCAGAAAGTTAAAAGGCTCCAGTGCTTTTTTTCTTGGCCTTTGGAAGGCAATTCTCTTGACTACAACATTTTTAGGAGGCTTTAGCAATATCTGATTCCATAGTACATCATAGAAATTGTGTGCTTGCTTCTCATTGGCCTCTGCAATGACACAGTTATGTGTTTTTCTTGTGATTAACTTTGTTGGGAAGATGGTGTTTTCTCCAGTAAGTTCTCAAGTTGCTGAATTAAGACTACTCTTTTAAACCTGAAATAAAGAGGCATTTAATTAACCAGAAGATATTGAAAGCATCTATGATGTGTAAGGCACAGTAGTGGATACAAAAATCGAGCTTACAATCTACGTGGGAATAGAAAATGCATCCTCATGGAGAGATAGGGTCTAGCAAAACACCAAGACTGTCACCTGAGGGCCCTTGCCCACTCCAGACTATGGTGAGCTTGGAAGGTACCATGGGCTTGGAAGAATGAATTAGACTAGAGAATACCAACTTAAATGCCTATGGAAACGGCAGGAACTATGAGGGAGCACCAGAGTGTGGGAAACATAAGGCAGGACCTGTTCCCGCCCTTGGTCAGCATTGGGCACAACTGATCAAAAAACTTGGAAAGTTCTTCTTTATACCCACCTTGCGGCTTCCTTGATGGTAAATTCAACAAATTGTTTCTTAACTGCAGGAGGGCCTTGCACTCCTTCAAGCAAAGTGAAAATTCTTTCATACTCTGAAGATAGTAAAAAAAAATCAGTATTTCTAAAAATAGGAAGATGGTATAGAACTCAATCTTAATGTATCTACTACTTTAGTACTCATTCTTCATGGGCTAGAAAGTTACATAGTGTTTGTGCTTTAAACGCTTGAATCACAACACCTGCACAGATCTACTGAGGAAACTATTGCAAACACTAACCGAGCAAAACAAAAAAATGTTCAAGGTATACCACGAATTTCCAGACAAAATCAAAGGGAAACCATCCTAAATTATTTTAAAAAAACCAATTCAGCCAAAAGATGAGTTCAAGAGGTGGGTGGGATCTATTCTAAATCCTCAAGTTGAGAGAGACTTTCCATGGTTTCATGCATGGACATTCTTTTACTACTTACTTCGTCCCAACTTCCGAACTTCCTTCCTCAATTCATGTTTTATATCGTAATTAATTTTCTCTGCCATAGCCGGACTTATTTGCAATGTATTGGGCACGGTTCCCATTGAAGACGTTTCTGTGACTTCTGGGTCACCTCCAGAGACGCTGCAGTTTTGGGGGCCTCCTGCGAGTGCATTACTACCAGGTTTGTGAGTTGGGCCATCTTTCCTGAGACCAGTGAAGTCATCAGGGAGAGAATCTGATGGGTTGGGTGGAATCCCATCTCCCGCCATATTCATCAGCTCTGGTGCAGCAGATTTTGACAAGAAGTCATCAGGTGGGGTTTGACTATTTTTTGTCTTCTTCTCACGGACTTTGCGGGTGACAGTAGCATCTGGAAATCAAATTAAGAGATTGAGCTGTGAGGTAGGTGCATTTTACCACTCCCACAGGGACATAACTGTGCTCTGAAGTTTTGAGGAAACTATTTATTTCAAAAAGCAGGAAGATAGGATGTACCAACTGGAAATATCAGATCCCACAAACAGGGCTTGGGAAAGATCATACAATAAACCACTTTTTCTCTCCTGGCACTATGGATAAATACAGAAACAAGCTGGGCAGTGTAATTAACTAAGAAACATTCACAGAGCCCCGGCACTCAAGATTTAATGTCTCCTTGATGCCCTTTACAAGTTGACAAGCTGAAAGTCTCACTTGATGTCAAGGGGTCTAACATTTGCACACCAACACCCAAAATCTCTGTCAGTATATCATCCTCTTCGTCTCTCTTTTCTGTCTCAGAATGGTAAATTTTATTTACCCCAAGTCTAAAACCTCTATTTCATTTCCTAATCCTCCTCTGTGCCAGGCACTGTGCCAGGAGCTGGTGGATGGGCAGTGAACAAGACAGAAATGACCCCTACCCCTGTGGAACTCACATTCTCATGGGGGATGTCAGACAGTAAGTGCGCAAGGAGCAAATAAAATAATTACATTTTGAATTCATGTTAGGGAAGAAGCAAGCAGGGATGTGACAGAGAGCAGGAGAGGGATCCCCAATGGATCACGTGGTCCAGCAGGGCCTTCTCTGGAGGTGTCCTTTGGACAGAGCTTGGAGGAGGAGAAAGAGCCGGCCTGTGCACACACAGAGGAAGAGTGCCAGGCTGCAGCAAGGGCAAGTGCAGGGCCTGTAGGAGGAGCTGAGCTGGGACCATAGAACAAAGGACACAGACAGACAGAGCAAGGAGGAGACCCACAGGACGTGAGTTAGGAGAGGGTGGCAGGGCCAGGTGGTGCAGAGCTTATAGACCATAGTGGGGAGTTCAGATTCTGTTCTGACTGCATAGGCAAGTTGATGACGGGTTTTCAAGATGGACATGGCATGATCTGATTTCTATGGTGACATGATCACTCAGGCTGCAGGGCAGAACATGGGTTAGATGAGAAGATTGAAAGCAGGAAAATCAGATAAGAAGCTATTGTAGTAGTTTGGTGACAGATGATGGCAGCATGGACTAGAGGGATTGAGAGAAACGGTGGGGTGCAGGACTTATAGCGGGCATCAAATTGCTAAGGGATTTGGAAGTCAGAGAATAATAAAAGAATAATAAGAGGAATCACAAGTGAATCTAAGTATTTTGGCCTGAACTAGTGGGTAAATAATAGTACCAGCTGTGTGTAGGTGTTCAGCAACTGCTCTCAAGAGTGGAGTGTGGCCAACCTTTCCTGATTGTGGTTCAGTGACCTCATGTTGGTAGCCTGAACTACGCCATGGTGGGACTATATATACTATGGATATCCACAAACTCTAAATACTGGGGCTTCTCCACCCTCCTGTGCCCCCTATACCCTTGGACAGCAGGTTGTTACACCTTTATGGGTGTTATACCTGATGGATGGTGTTATTAGCTGAGATAGACAAGGCTGAAAGTCAAGTATTTGTGGAGAGGGGGACAGTCAGAAGTTCGTAGAACCAGTTGAATTTTAGATATGTGTTAGACACTCATTGGAGATACATGCACACAGTGGCATTTGAGTCTGAAGTTCAGGAGCAAGTTGTAGTCTAGAGGTATAAAGGCGAGAGTTCTCACAGTGTGAATCACATTTAAAGCTCTAAGGCTGCATGGGATCACCTAGGGAGATAGTGCATTGAAGAGAAAAGGGCCCAGTATCCAGCTTTGGGTCCCTACAACACTCAGAGGTGGGTAAGGAGAGGAAAAAAACAGAAAAGGGAGAAGCAAAAAGAGTCACTACTAAAAGGCTAAGGAATCCAGGAGAATGTGGTGTCTGGGAATCCCAGGAGTTTTCCATAGAGGAGGGACTGAACAACTGTATCACATGCTGCTGAGAAATTAATACGAGGGGCCGGCCCAGTGGCACAGTGGTTAAGTTTGGCTCACTCCGCTTCAGCGTCCTAGGGTTCACAGGTTCAGATCCTGGGCACAGACCTACACCACTCATCAAACCATGCCATGGCAGCATCCTACATACAAAATAAAGGAAGATGGGCACAGATGTTAGCTCAGAGACAATCTTCCTCAAGCAAAAAGAGGAAGATTGGCAACAGGTGTTAGCTCAGGGCCAATCTTCCTCACCAAAAAAGAAATTAATGCCACAGTGCAGCAGACAGTGGTGACCTTGATGCTAACAGTTCCATTGGAGTACAGTAGGAAAAAGCAGATGGCTCTAGATTAGAGCATGAACAGGAGGTGATGACATGCAGTGAGCGAGTGCAGATCCATCCTCTTGTTGAGCCCATCATCTATTTTTGCCTCAAGAACCCGCTTTATTCTAACCCTTGCAGCAACTCCAAATGCTTGGATCTGACTAGAGCTTTGCCCCTCCCCTTGCAAACATGCTTCTATCTGTCTATCCTTCAAGAACATGACCATAAACTTCCTTTGACATCGCTGAGCCCTAGACATGGAGTTCCCCCTCTCCTTCCTGTTTGCTTAACCATGGTGACATACTCTGCCTTCTCTTAGATGATGAGTGGCTCTTGGGCTCTCCAGGACGTTTCTTTCTTTTCTGATGCCCTGCTGCAAACTGCTTTGCTTCATCATTCCTCGTTTGCTGAAAAACATCAGTGAACATATTCCATTCAAGACAAAATCTAATCATTGTGAAATTGCAGTCTTCATAAGCATTTGCAGCCATGCATTTATATCATTGATATAAGATTTAATCATTGGCCAAAGATTTACATCACTCAACACACACTCTGTTCTCAGAAAATGCAATCCATTTTTAATTTAGTCTAAGTGAAATAAGGAGGAGGTAAAACACAAGGTGTTGTCCAAGGCCAGACATGGTACAAGAATGCTGGGGAATGAGTGGCTCTCAATGACCAAAGTGATAAACATAGTTGTCTCTTTGGAGAAGTACACACCATTTTGCTTCAGCCCTTGTTAGGAGAGAAAAAAAAGAAAATGCCTTTTTTGCCCTTTTGTGCTTTAAATCTATTAACAAATACTGATTAACACTTTATTAAATGAGACATGTAGATCGTGACAGGTAGGATAGATTGAACATGTAAATCTCCCCACCTCTAACCTTGTGGAGATTCAAATAATGTCATCCTTGGAGCTGGGTGGGTATACGGAGTGCTTTTCAGGGTTGGTGGTAGATAAAACATGAAATCAAGGGTATAATAGGTTATCTAAAAGCTGTTTTCATCAAAGGATAACTCAAGAATATGCCCCTACATTATCTGAATACAGTTGTGATAAAAACATTTTCCCAAACCATTGACATTTTCTATAAAATAGGAGCCCAGAATGGATGAAAACATTTTCATTGAGCATTTACTTTCCACCAGTACTGTTCTAAATGCTTTACATGTGTTAACTTGATCCTCCACCAAGCCCTATGAGTTAGGTGTGATTATTATCTCCATTGTTAAAAAGGAGGAAACCAAGGCACAGAAAAATAAGAAAAACTTCAATTGTTTGAGAAGTTTTAGGGTGAGGTGAAATAACTTTAAGTCTGGTTTTGTTACAGAAGAGATTATTGCATGTTCTGTGCCTTTACACCAATCATCTCTCTCATGAGTGCAGATGTAATCCCCTTTGTCTTCATGCTTCAATGGTCAAGTCAGTATGTCTCTCTCACACACACAACACACATCTCACATTAAGATGTCCATGAGTACAATCCAATTATGGCAACATCACCTAGTCCTTCATGTTTCAAGAGGAACACTTAGTCATTGTCTCGACGAAGCACTAGTGACTTGAATAATGGAAACAGAGGAAGTAGACTGTAATCTCGATAGCAAAGTAGTTACTATGGGGGGTGGGAAAGAATATAGACTCTGGAGCAGGAAATATGTGGATCAAATCCTTGCTCTATCTCTTGTGAGCTGTGTCACTCAGGGCAAGGCATTTGACCACTGTCAGCCTTGATTTCTTCTTATTAATGGGCGGATAGTAATATTCACCTGCAGAACAGCTATAAGCATTAAATGTGATCATTTAAAACACCAGATCTAGTCCAACAAATGGCAACTATTATTTCTGTTCAACCAATACACTCTTGGATCAGAAGGCTCCCACTTTCTGTTCACATAAGAATCCCTGTGTCATATTTTATATTTTAAATACATAGAAGTAAAGCATATGATTTATATTCATTCTTTGAAGAAGAAAATAATTATATCAAGAATATCACAATTTGGGCAGAAATAGAAATTGTTCTCCTACCTTTTTATCATTTTTAAACAGATATCTAAAAGTATAAACTCTTTTAGGTTGACCTGGATTACTCTGTTGAGGTGGAGAAGCCGTCTTCAGACGTTCCGCATAGTCAATTATCTGTGCAAGTAGAACACTCCGATAGGAAAGTGGAAAATCCTTGGAAAAGAAATTGATGCTATACAGCTCAAATTGACGATCCTCTAGGGAGGACATGATCATAGACTGTGTTAGCGATGTGTACCACGGTGCCAAACAGAATTTAGAATCTCATATCTAGGATCTATATCATGTTCTAGGATCTAGAATCATCTTCCCTCATCTAAGTCATGACTCAGTCCACCATCACTCCTGCCTATAGGCTCAAATCACTAGGTCCAGAACAACTCCCTTATACCTCAAGCAAGGTTTGAGAATGGACTGACCTTCTTATACCACCATCCCAACTAAAAGACCATACTTGTCCCCTGTTTGGAAGAGCCTAGGCTCTGTGACATTCTCTTATCATCCAGAGAAGTTTGGGTAGTGGGTGTTTACCTCTTTGGATAATTGGATGAAATCTACAGACTTTCTTCCCCCAAAACCCCCCTTACACACAAAACCTGGTGTATAACTTCAGGGATGTGTCCAGCCTAACATCGTCTCAATTTAATGGACAGATGATCCCACTTAAAATCAACAAAATGGGGTAAAGAGGCTTTATAAACTGATGCCAACTATCCTGGATACTCTCAGTTTCATTACTTTCATGTAAACAAGGAATTCTCTGCTGGACTCATAACTGTAGGCAGTGTGATATCGTATTTGGGTGTGCAGTCTTTGGAATCTTAGAGATCTAGATTCTGCCACTTTCCAACTGGCTAAACCTGGGGAAAATACTTGAAAGCTTACTGGAAGTTTCTGTTTCCATAAAATGGGCATAAAACAGTATCTACCTCCTGGGGCTGTTTTAAGGATTACAGGAAAGAAAGCATGGAGAGGGTGGTGTATATGCTGATTAACACACAGCTCCCCTTAGGCTTGAGAAAAATAAACTTGGACCTGGGTACATGTAGGGATTCAGTGAGAATGGGTATTCTAAATATTAAAGTATTACAAAATAACCTACTTATGCAGTAAACACCTTCCTGCAAGCTAGACTTGATATTTTCATAATCAACAAATGTCCTAAACAAAATCTTGTCTGTTTTTATCAGATCAATCTCCTTCTAGTTAACTGATCTAAATGACTACTACATGCAATATCACAAACATTTCTATATGTCTGAGGTTTCAGATCCTGCTTTAAATGAGGCAAATAATTTTAGTTAGCCCTGAAGTATATCTACAGATGTAACACAATCCCTATCAAAATCCCAGCTAGTTTTTTGCAGAAATTGACAAAGTGACTCTGAAATTCATATGGAGATGAATGGACCCCAAAGAGCAAAAAAAAAAAAAAAATCTTGAAAAAGAAGAACAAGGTAGGGGGACAAACATTTCCAGATTCCAAAACTTATTACAAAGCTACAATTTTCAAGACCATGTGTACTGGCATAAGGATTGACATATAGGTCAAAGGAACAAACCTAAGAGTCCAGAAGCAAGCCCTTAATTTATGGTCAATGGAATTTTGACACGGGTGCCAAGAGTACTCAATGAGGAAAGAATAGTCTTTCCAACAAATGTTGCTGGGAGAACCGGATATCCACATGCAAAATAGTGAAGTTGGACCCCTTCCTTACACCATATACAAAAATTAACCCAAAGTGGATCATAGACCTAAATGTAAGCAAATAACAAATGCCAACTACATGTAGGCTTTATGATCAGAAAAGAAAAAAACATCCACCAATCCATAAGTACCACTTCATATATGCTGCATTTTAAACTAAGTATCAATCCAATGAATCAGACTGTGAATTATTTATACAGTTTCTCTTTTTGTTCTGGAAGAAAACTAATATAGGCAGTGCCTGCATGTTGTGAAGAACTACCTATAGTCCAGACCTCACGTATTGCTTCTCTAGCCAACTGGTTTTAGTGAAATCCACGTGAGGATAAGGGTGCAAATTCAGAGAATGTATTAGTTTTTCATTTTGTGTAACAAATTACCCACATTTAGGGGCTTAAAAAATTACCCCAAATTTAGTGGCTTAAGACAATACCCATTTATTGTTTCTTACCTCACAGTTCTATAGCTCAAGAATCTGTACAGTGTTGACTTGGTTCTGTGCTTCAGGTCTTAAAAGGCTGAAATCAAGATTTTAGCCAAGCTGTGTTCTCATCTGGCAGGTGGAGGCTGGAATGAGCTTCCAAATTCATTTGGATTGTTGGCGGGATCCAGGTACTTGCTCTATGGGACTGAAGTCCTGGATTTCGTGCTGGCTGTTAGCTAGGGCTCACTCTCAACTCTAGAGGTCACTGTCAGGTGCTTTTCACGTGGCTCTCTCTATCTTTAAGCCTTCAACGACACATTAAATTCTTCCCGTGCTTCATAACGACCTCATCTGCTTGTGCTACCAGATGGAGAAAACTCTCTGCTGAAAAGGCTCGAGAGAGTAGGCTTGGCGCTCCCACTAATCCCACTATATGAAGGTCAAATGATTAGGAATCTTAGTTACATCTGCAAAATCACTTTTGTCCTGTACTATAAGGATGGAGTAACACCAGAGGGCAAAGGTCACGGGGACCATCTTAGAATTCTTCCAAGCAAGAGAGAGAAGCTAATGCAGCAGGAGTCAGAGCCATGGGTTTGGGGCCACTTCCTCATGCGAAGTACTTGTGGCTTCAGGGCCTGCTCGGGTCCCAGCTTGTACCAGTTCCTTCCATTTGATAATGGGCTGCTTCTCTGCATACCCACCGCTGTGACTTGGTGGGTCAGAAAACACCCAGGTTAGGACGGGCAGCTCAGGTGGCATGGGAGCTCGGTGTCCCATGCTCCAGCATCCAGTCTCTACTAAGACCCAGTGGTAAGCCAAATGTTTCTCAAAAGGACCAGAATGACATTTATGTCTCCAGGAAATTAGTGTCACTTCAGAGCTGGGGTCCCGTCATCATCGAGAAATCTGATTCTTTCTCTTTCCTAGTGTACAGTCATCCTAATAAAGGGCTGCCTTACCCTTTGGGTAAGAATGGAAGAAAGAGTAACAATATAAACTCTTCAGTGTAGAGGGGTCCTTCCTCAAGAAGCCTCCCCTTCATGCACGAGTTTTTGGATCTTTAACCAAGTCGAGTCTGGGATTTGATTGATTCAGGGACCCTCAGTCTTAGTGGGAGTAAGAAGGAGTAGGTCTGGAAAGCAGGAGAGCCTGGAGGGCCCCTCTCAGTGCTCCCAAGTCCACTGATTAAGGTCAGTGGGAACTACAACTACCTGATCCATTCAGGACTGCTAATGGCCTTGAACCTCAGGAGTGGAAGTTCAGGTCACCCTACCAGGAACAGCACTATCACCAAGCAAGGTGCTTGCTGAGGGCTAAGGGAATATGGAATGGGTAATGAGAAAAGTAACCAGATAACCATAGGTGGCAACAAGGACTGCAATAATTATGTTACTTCTTTATCTTTACGTGAATTCATTTACATATATATTAACCAAATATTTTTGGTTTTGACACTCTCTCATTCCCTTAGCTGCTAACATAAGATGTGTTAGTAAGAGTTAATTGTATTTCTCAGTATATAAGATACAGGATATTAAAGGCAGGGTGTGATTTAGGCAGCAAAAGAATGAATAAGACCTAAAGGCAAAAATTAAACTTTGGCGGGCCGGCCCCGTGGCTTAGCGGTTAAGTGTATGCGCTCCACTACTGGCGGCCCAGGTTCAGATCCCAGGCGCGCACTGACGCACCGCTTCTCCTGCCGCACTGAGGCGGCGTCCCACATAGAGCAACTAGAAGGATGCGCAACTATGACATACAACTATCTACTGGGGCTTTGGGGGAAAGAAGAAGGAGGATTGGCAATAGATGTTAGCTCAGAGCCGGTCTTCCTCAGCAAAAAAAAATAAATAAATAAACTTTGTATCCTCTTTAGGAAAAGGGTTAACATGTTATCAGCTGTAAGCGGGGAAACTTGTATCATGTTAGGCAGGAATATGATTTTGTTATTGTCTTCATTTAGGGACTCGGTATAGTTGAAAGAGGTGTTCATGGGTACCAAGACGACAAGAAGTGCTGGTTGTAATGTGTTAACTTGGTTAGGTGACTCATTACAGACACTTCCATTTCCTGTATATTTCCAGTTAAGAGTGTGCCACAGGGAGGGTCTTGGAGATTGGAGAGTGTGATGAGAAGAGGGGCTGCCACCGTTTTGTAGTTCCCACACATTGTTGCTGCTCTGCTAATTCACCGTTTGGCATGAAGCAGCAGCTGGGCCTACAGTTCCTCTACCTTTCCCTGGATTCTCCCTCAGTTTCTGTTTCTTTTGGGCCAGGTGTTTGTGTTTAGCTCCGTGAAGCAGGGCCCTGGATTCTGGAGACACCTTGTCACCAAGGTCAGAGGCAACAAGGATGGAGATGTATTTTGTCCGTTCTTATGGGGTTCTAGACCGTGTATGTGGGTTTTAGCTTGTTAGTCTTCCTCTTTACTTCAGCTGAGGTTACAGCACTTTTATCGACACTTCTTAACCACATGCCACAATTACATAGGTCAGGCCAATTTTCTGTAACAGCAGCAGCAGCAACAATAACAATAACATATATATCCCCTACTTTTTCTGCATCTCCAGTTGACTGATATAGGCAGGAGGTTGACTAAAGCTTGTTAAGCCTCATCGTACCATCTGCTTCTAGAGTCTGGTAGTTTTCTCTGTGCTGACATATTGTAGATAGGAACTCTTTTGAATTCTATCTTGCAATTTCCTTGTTGTTCAGTTCAACATTTCCAAATAAAGCACAAATAAATAATATTATTGATTGTAAGCGTCTTAGTTCAGGCTGCTATAATAGAATACCATAGACTCAGTGGCTTAAAAATAATAGAAATTTATTTCTCACAGTTGGAGGGTAGAACTGTGAGATCAGGGTGCCAGCATGATCTGATTCTGGTGAGAGTCCCATCCCAGGTTACAGACTGTTCACTTCTCAATGTATCCTCACATGGCAGAAAGAGCACAAGACAGCTTTCTGGGGTCTCTTTTATAAGGGCATTAATCCAATTCATGAGGGCTCTACCCTCATCACCTCCCAAAGACCCCACCTCGTAAGACCATCACATTGGGAGTTAGGATTTCACCCTGAAAGTTGAGGTCACACAAACATTTAGTCCATTGCAGTAAGTGAATTTTTTTAGACTTTATGTTTATAGAACAGTTTTAGGTTCACAGCAAAATTGAGAGGGTACAGAGATTTCCCATATATCCCCTGCCCCACACATGCATAGCCTCTACCATTATCAACATCTGACACCAGAGTGGTACATTTGTTACAATTGATGAACCTACATTAACACATCATCACCCCAAATTCATAGTTTACATTGGGGTTCAACCTTCGTGTAGTACACCCTATGGGTGTGGACAAATATAAACTGACATGTATCCATCATTATAGTATCATACGTAGTGTTTTCACTGCCCTAAAAATCCTCTGTGCTCTATTTATCTCTTCTCAATCCTTCCAACCCCCGGCAACCACTGATCTTTTTATTGTCTCCATAGTTTTGTCTTTTCCAGAATGTCATATAGTTGGAATCATACAGTATGTCGCCTTTTCATGTTGTCTTCTTTCACTTAGTAATATGCATTGAAGTTTCCTTCCTGTTTATGGATTGATAGCTCATTTCTTTTTAGCACTGAATAATATTCCATTGTCTAGATATACAAGTTTATTTATTCATTCACCTACTGAAGGACATCCTGGATGCTTCAAAGTTTTGGCAATTATGAATAAAGCTGCTATAAACATCCATGTGTAGGTTTTTCTGAGGACATAAGTTTTCAGCTTCTTTGGGTAAATGCCAAGGAGAGCAATTGCTGGATCATATGGCAAGAGTATATTTAGTTTTATAAGAAATCACCAAACTGTCTTCCAAAGTGGCTATACCATTTTGCATTCCCACCAGCAATGAATGAAAGTTTCTGTTGCTCCACATCCTTGCCAACATTTGGTGTTGTCAGTGTTCTGGATTTCAGCCATTCTAAAAGGAGTGTAGTGGTATCTCATTGTTGTTTTTAAATTTGCATTTCCTTGATGACATATGATGTGGTGCATCTTTTCATATACTTATTTGCTATCTGTATAAAATCTTTGGTGAGATGTCTGTTATCTTTGGCCCATTTATTTATTTATTTTTTTATTTTTTTTTAAAGATTTTATTTATTTAATTTTTTCCCCCCAAAGCCCCAGTAGATAGTTGTATGTCATAGCTGCACATCCTTCTAGTTGCTGTATGTGGGACTCGGCCTCAGGATGGACGGAGAAGTGGTGCCTCGATGCGCACCCGGGATCCGAACCCGGGCCACCAGCATTGCAGCGCGCGCACTTAACCACCAAGCCACAGGGCCGGCCCTATTTATTTATTTTTAAATTGCTTTTTTGAGGTTATATTGGTTTATAACATTGTGTAATTTCAGGTGTACATTATTATATATCAGTTTCTGTATAGGTTGCATTGTGCTCACCCCCAATAGTCTAGTTTTTGTCTGTCACCATATATATGTGCCCCTTTATCCCTTTCACCCTCCCCCACCTCTTTCCCCTCTGGTAACCGCTAATCCATTCTCCTTATCCATGTGTTTATCTTCCACATATGAGTGAAATCATACGGTGTTTGTCTTTCTCTGTCTGGCTTATTTCACTTAGCATAATAGCCCTAAAGGTCCATCCGTGTGGTTGCAAATGGGATGATTTTGTATTTTTTACGGCTGAGTAGTATTCTATTGTATATATATACTACATCCTCTTTATCCATTCATATGTTGATGGGTACTTGTGTTGCTTCCATGTCTTGGCTATGGTGAATAATGCTGCAGTGAACATAGGGATGCATAAATCTCTTTGAATTGTTGATTTCATGTTCTTTGGATAAATACCCAGTAGTGGGATAGCTGGATCATATGGTATTTCTATTTTTAGTTTTTTGAGGAATCTCCATACTGTTTCTCGTAGTAGCTGCTCCAGTGTATGAGGGTTTCCTTTTCTCCACATCCTCTCCAGCACTTGTTATTTCTTGTCTTGTTACTTATAGCCATTCTGAGAGGAGTGACGTGCTATCTCATTGTAGTTTTTTCTCGTTTTTTGTTGAGGAAAATTGTCCCTGAGCTAACATTTGTGTCAATCGTCCTCTACTTTGTATATGGGATGCCACCACAGCATGGCTTGATGAGCAGTGTGTAGGTCTGCACCCAGGATCTGAACCCATGAACTTCAGGCTGCTGAAGTGGAGCACGCGAACTTAACCGCTATGCCACTGGGCTGGCCTCTCATTGTAGTTTTGATTTGCATTTCCCTAGTAATTAGTGAAGTTGAACATCTTTTCACGTGCCTATTGGCCGTCTATATATTTTTTCTTTGGCCGTTTATTTTTTTCTTTTGTTTCCCTTGCCTGAGTAGACATAGTATTTGAAAAAAGTACTGCTGAGACTGATGTGAAAGAGCGTACTGCCTTTGGCACATTTTTTAGTCAGGTTGTTTGTTTTCTTATTGTTGAGTTTTAAGAGTTCTTATATATTTTGGAGAATAGTCCTTTATCACAAATATGTTTTGCAAATGTTTTCTCCCAATCTGTGGATTGACTTCCCATTCTCTTGACGTTGTCTTTCACAGAGTTGAAGTTTTTAATTTTAATGATGTCCAGTTTGTCAATTTTCCTTTCATGGGTTGTGCCTTTGGTGTTGTATCTAAAAATTCATCACCACATCCAAGTCCTCTAGGTTTCTCCTATGTTATCTTCTAGGAGTTTTATAGTTTTGCATTTTACATTTAGGTCTGTGATCCATTTCATGTTAATTTTTGTGAAGGGTGTAAGGTCTGTGTCTAAACTTGTTTTTTTGCATGTGGCTGTTCAGTTGTTCCAGCACCGTATGTTGAAGAGAATATCTTTGTTCCATTGCATTGCCTTTGCTCCTTTGTCAAAGATCAGTTGATCTGTTGATCTGTTCCATTGATCTGTCTATTGTTTTGCCAATATCACGCTGTCTTGAGTACTGTAGCTTTATAGTAAGTCTTTTTTTTTTTGTGAGGAAGATCAGCCCTGAGCTAACATCTGCCAATCCTCCTCTTTTTGCTGAGGAAGACTGGCCCTGGGCTAACATACATGCCCATCTTCCTCCACTTTATATGGGACGCCGCCACAGCATGGCTTGACAAGTGGTGCGTCAGTGCACTCCCAGGATCTGAACCGGCGAACCCCGGGCTGCCACAGTGGAGCGCACGCACTTAACCGCTTGCGCCACTGGGCCAGCCCCTATAGTAAGTCTTAAAGTCAGTTAGTGTCAGTCCTCCAACTTTGTTCTTCTTCGATATTGTGTTGGCTACTCTAGATCTTTTGCTTCTCCATATAAATTTTAGAATCAGGTTATGGATAGCCATAAGATAACTTGCTGGGATTTTGATTGGGATTGCATTGAATCTGTAAATCAAGTTGGGAAGAACTGACATCTTAACAACCAAAAGCTGGATTTTTTAACTCAGAGTTGTTCACACTGCCCAGCAATTTGTCAGTTATAGTTCAGGTTTTCCTACCCAGGCACTGGTTCTCACAGTGGTTTCTGGTCATGAATCTCTGTTCCAGTCAGCCATGACTCCCTGTTGTTTGCCTGTCTTACTCTCCAACACTGGAGGGTAGTGGTTTCCCTGTGTGCTCCCCTCTCTTACGGATCCAAGAAGAGTTGATTTTTCAGTCTGTCCAGCCCTTTACTTGTTGGGATGAAGTGGCAACTTCCAAGTTCCTCACGTGTGGGACCAAAAACCAGAAGTCAGTGATTTTTTTTTTAAAAAACATTATTACATCTCATAATTTTGTGTCAGGAACTTGAGCAGGGTTGAGATGGGCAGTCATTCTGCTCCATATGACATCAAGTGGCATCAGATGGTAGCTGGATTGTTCTGGACCATTTTGTTGTTGTTGTAAATTACAGATAAAATTTACTATTTTAAAATGTACAATTCAATGGCATAAAGTACATTCACAAGGTTGTGCAACCATCACAGAACTATCTGTTTCTAGAACACTTTCACTCTCCTAAAAGTAAACTCCATTAGCAGTCACTCTCCATTTCCCTCACTCCCCAGCCTCTCACAACCAGTTGTCTACTTTCTGTCTCTATGGATTTCCCAGTTCTTGCTATTTCATATAAATGGAATCATGCAATATCTGCCCTGTTTTGTCTGGCTTCTTTCACTTAGTGTAATGCTTTCAATGTTCATCCATGTTGTAGCATGTATCAGTACCTCATTCCTAACAATGTATGAGGGTTCCAATTTCTCTACATCCTCAATGTTTGTTATTTTGTTTCTTTTTGATTGTGACCATCCTAGTAGGTGTGAAGTGCTTACTGTGGTTTTGATTTTGCAAATTCCTAATGACTAATGATGTTGAGCATCTTTTCATGTACTTCTTGGCCACTTGTATGTGTTCTTTGGAGATATGTCTTTTCAAATTCTTTGCCTGTTTTTCCTTAGATTGTCTTTTTGTTGTTGAGTTGAAAGAATTGTTTTTATATTATGAATACTAGATGCTTACCACATGTATACTTTGCAAATATTTTCTCCCATCCTGTGGGTTGTCTTTTCACTCTTGATAGTCCTTTGATGCACAAAAGCTTTTAATTTTGATGAAGTCAAATTATCTATATTTTCGTTTCGTTGCTTGTGCTTTTGGTGTCATATTTAAAAATCCATTGCCAAATCCAAGGTCATGAAAGTTTACTCTAAAGTTTCCTTCTAAGAGTTTTATGGTTTTAGCTCTTATATTTAGGTACTGATTTATTTTTAATTTTTGTATATGGTGTGAGGTGAGGGTCCAACTCCTGTTATTGCTTTCTAGTTTGACTCCATTATGTCAAAGAAGATATTTGTATGATTTCAATATTTTAAAATGTATTAAGACTTGTTTTGTGGCTTACTATATGGTCAGTCCTGGAGAATATTCCATGAGTACTTGAGAAGAATATGTACTCTGCTGTTGTTGGGTGGGGTGTTCTATAGGTGTCTACTAGACCTAATCGGTCTATGGTGTTGTTCAAGTCCACTGCTTCCTTATTGATCTTCTGACTAGTTGTTCTATCCATTACTGTGCTGAGCCTAAAGATTAGCCAGAGGTGAAATCTTATGGCCTTTTCAGGTCTTTTCTGACTCTGAGTCCTGCCCCGGGCAAGCACGTTTTTCTAGATACCCAGGTATACTTGGGAGCATTTTAATGCCCTTATTCCCTAAAGTGTCCCACTCCCCAGTTTTTCCTTCCAGGATGTTGGCATGTCTATTGTTTGCCATAGGCAGGAGCAGCTTCTTCACTTGCCTTTCAATGTTTTTGAGGAACATCCTCCACATAGCCACTTCTCCATCCTAAGAGAGTTTAGAGTGAGGTGAAAACAAGAGCAATCGATCCGCATGTGTCAGTCCTTCAGGGAGCCCCCGGGACAGGTTCAAACGGACAAACACAATTCCTTGGGAATAAGGTCCACTCTCCTCCTTGCAGAACCAGGAACCCACACCTTGATGCAGGCTGCCATCTTTAAGACCACGGCTATGCCAGAGAGGGGGATGGGCAAGAATAAGTTAAAATGCCACAAAACATTCCTATCATGTTTCAATGGCTTGCCTCCTGATTCAGCATTTGCTTGGTTGCTGTAAACCTTTGAATATCTTCCAAAGTTCCAGTAAACTTGATTCTGACCATTTTTTCCTGTGTTTTCAGTGTTTCTGGAGAGGGATTGACCCAACCCCAGAGTACCCTACTCTGCCATTTTCACCAACATCACTCAGTTCTGTGAGTGACGTTTTGAAATTTAAACCCTTATGTTAACATCTTAATTTAATAATGTGCACTTTTTTTCCTGAAAGGAATAACAAATCACAAGAAAGACAAAACTAGAAATTTCTCTAGTATTAACGAAGTTGCGAAAATCAATAAAATGATTTATTTTATATATGCAAAGTCAAAATCTCTTTGTACACTTAAATTTCTGCAGATTAATACAAACATAACAATACTGCTCCATATAAACCTTTGTATAAACATTAAAGGAAATATATACATAATTTTTTCTTTTAGTGCTTCCAAAGCACAGAATATACAAGTCCACCTGAAGCCTTTCTGTTGTCACATGCAAGAACAAATGTCAGGGGTTGGGGCAGCCTCAGGTGCACTTGGTAATGTCTCTAGACAAAATAGAAGAGAGTTGGAGGTAGATTGCCTGGTGACTCTCCCTGCACCCTCCCACAGAGAAATAAGTTACCTGAATAGCAGCTTTCTTACTCTTTGATTCAAACTGTCCTGAATATCGCATGGTTTAAAAGGCACAGCTAGGAACTGTTGAAAACTTTGTTCAGCACACACAAGATTACCAGTTGGATTCTGAACACCTATTCTTTCTCAAGGACGTAGTAAGGACAGCAAGTAGTGCTCCACTTGCTGGTGGCCCCTAGTCACTGGGGAAAGGCCTGGAACGGCAAAGTTCAAATGAGTGAACCCTTATCACCTGTGGTGGCGTGGCAGTGTTGACCGCATTTAACCTGCTGAATTTATAAGATCATCTTCCTCAATGAAGAAAAGAAACAACAAAACAACAAATTAATACTTTCGAAGAGAACTCTTGGGGCAAAAGCCAGCTTTTACTGTCAGAGAATCACAAAATGAAAAAGGTCCACTGCTTTTTCTTAGCCCCTGGAAAACAACTCCCTTGACCAAAACATTCTAGGAAGCTTCAACAATATGCTGCTCCATCCCACAGCACAGACAACTTGTCCTTTTTTCTCCTTGGTCTTTGCATTAACATGATGATCTGCTGTTGATGTGATTGACATCGTTCAGAAGGTGATGGGAATCTATTTTTTCTAGTACCTTCTCAAGGTACTGAATTAAGACTCGTCTTTTAAACCTAAAAATAAAGAGAAATTTTACTAACCAAGAGATACTTAAAGCACTTATGTACAAGGCAGTATGCAGGGTACAAAGTAGAACTGACAATCTCCATGGGAATAGAAAATGTATCCTCATGTCAAGATAGGGTTTAGCACATACTACCAGTGCCAACCGAGGGTCCAAGCCCACCTCAGACTGTGGTGAGCATAGAAGGTTCCATAGACTTGGATGAATGAGTTGGACTCAGATAATATCAATCTAAATGCCTCTGGAGACAGCCTTAACTGTGAGTGAGGGCCAGGGTTTGAGAAAAACAAGGCAGAGCCTATTCTTCGCCTTGTCTTGCGTTGGGCACAACTGCTTAAAAACAAAAAAAAGAGCTCCTCTTTGCACTCACCTTGCAGCCTCCTTGATGGTAAATTCAACAAACTGTTTCTTGACTGCAAGAGGTCCTTGCACTTCTTCAAGCAAAATGAAAATTCTTTCATACTCTGCAGATATTTAAAGAAAAAGCTTCAGTATTTTAAAAAATATGAATGGGAAGTAAAATTCATTCTTTACACATCCTCAGTAATCATTCTTCATGGGCGAAAAGTTAGACATAGTCTGTAATTTAAACACTCAAATCAAAACATCTGCACATAACTACTAAGGGAACTCTTGTAAACAATAATCAAACGTGATAGACTGAATAATGGCCCCAAAGTTGTCCAGGCCCTAATCTCTGGAGCCCGTGAATATATTACCTTATAAGGAAAAAGGGACTTGACTTTGCAGATGTAATTAAGTTATGGATCTTGAGATGGGCAGATTATCCAGGTTTATGCATGTAGGCCCAATGTAATCACAAATATCCTTATAGAAGGAAGGCAGTAGACTTAGAGTCAGAGAGAAAAGATGTAAGGATGGGAGCCGAGGTTAGGGAGGACAGAAGGTGCTAACATTGCAGGCCTGAAGATGGAGGAAGGAGCCATCAGCTAAGGAATGCAGGCAGCCTGTAGAAGCCAGAAAAGGCAAAGAAACAGATTCTTCCTAGAGACTCTAGAAGGAATGCTGGCCTGCCAACACCTTCATTTTAGCCCAGTGAAAATAATTTCAGAATTTTGACTTCCACAACTGTAAGATAATACAGTTTTGAGCCACAAAGTTTGTGGTAACTTGCTACAGCAGCAAAAGGAAACTATTACAACAAGTAAGGAAAAAAAGAGAAAAAGGTGTGCTGGGTCTTTTTAATTAAGCAAGAGGAATCGCTTTAGATTATGTGAAAACCCAATACTTCCCAAAAATGCACCTGAAGAGATGGCTTGAGGCTATTCTGAATCACAGAATGGGAGAGACCTCCCATTACATTATTGATAGATGTTCTTTCACTACTTACTTCGTCCAAATTTTCGAACTTCCTTCATTAACTGATGTTTTATATCAGCATTGATTCCTTGTGCCATAGCAGGAGTTATTTGCAATCTATTTGGCATAGCTCCTAAAGTAGATGTTACTGAGACTTTTCGATCATCTACGGAGACAGTACAGTTTTTGGTTCCTCCCACAAGTGCATTACTACCAGGTTTGTGAATCAGGCCATCTTTCCTGAGACTCATGAAGTCATCAGACAGAGAATCCAATGGGTTGGGTGGAATCCCATCTCCCGCCATATTCATCAGCTCTGGTGCAGCAGATTTTGACAAGAAGCCATCAGGTGGGGTTTGACCATTTTCCATCTTCTCCTCATGGACTTCATGAATGACAGTAACATCTGAAAATCAAATTAAGAAGTTGAGCTGTGAGGTAGGTGCATTATATCAACCCCACAGGTAGATCCCGGTGCCCCTCAGTTTTGAGGAAATTGTTTCATAAAACAAAAGGATGTACCAGATGGAGTCTGAGACCCCTCAAATTGAGCTCAGGAAGGTAAAATGGCAAAACCACTTTTTTCTCTCCATGGCACTATGAATGCACATGGAAACTAAGTAAGATAGTATAGCTAATAAACATTCTCAGATCCCTGGCACTCCTGGTCTAGTGGCAAGCTGAAAAGCAGCAAGTCTCACTTGATATCATGATTTCTATAATTTACCCATAAAACGCCATGCTATACTGAGCTTGACACCAGACTATGTAAGCCCCCCTCAACCTCCCCCCTCTCTACATCAAAAGTTCTAAGAAAACAGAGGTGGCCATTAGGTCTGAAGGCTCTACATGTACTCGATCACCAAAAATCCTTGTCTGTCTATGATTCTCACTATTCTCTTCTGTGTCAAAGAAGTGGCTTTCTTTTTACTCCAAGTCTGACACCTCTACTTCATTTACTCATCTCCTCTGTGCCAGGCACTGTGCCAGGAGCTGGTGGATGGGCAGTGAACAAGACAGAAACGACTCCTACCCCTGTGGAACTCACATTCTCATGGGGGATGTCAGACAGTAAGTGCGCAAGGAGCAAATAAAATAATTACATTTTGAATTCATGTTAGGGAAGAAGCAAGCAGGGGTGTGACAGAGAGCAGGAGAGGAAGCCCCCATGGACCGCATGGTCCAGCAGGGCCTTCTGTGGAGGTGTCCTTTGGGCAGAGCTTGGAGGAAGAGAAAGAGCCGGCCTGTGCACACACAGAGGAAGAGTGCCAGGCTGCAGCAAGGGCAAGTGCAGGGCCTGTAGGAGGAGCTGAGCCGGGACCATAGAACAAAGGACACAGACAGACAGAGCAAGGAGGAGACCCACAGGACATGAGTTAGGAGAGGGTGGCAGGGCCAGGTCGTGCAGAGCTTATAGACCATAGTGGGGAGTTCAGATTCTGTTCTGAGTGCATAAGAAAGTTGATGATGGGTTTTCAGGATAGACATGGCGTGATCTGATTTCCATGTTGACATGATTATTCTGGCTGCAGGGCAGAAAATGGGTTAAATGAGAAGATGGGAAGCAGGGAAATCAGATAAGAAGCTATTGTAGTAGTGTGGTGACAGATGATGGCAGCATAGACTAGAGGAATGGAGAGAAACGGTAGGGTGCAGGATTTTTATTGGTCGTCAAGTGGCCTGGACTTGCTAATGGATGGAAGTGAGAGAATAAAAGAGAAACAATGGTGACTCTAAGGTTTTCACCTGAACCACTAGGTAAATAATTGTGCCAGGGGGGTGCAGGTGCCAGTGCACAACTGCTCATGAGAGTGGACTGTGTCCAGCTCTTCCCGATCTGGTTCAGTGACCTCACGTTGATAGCTTGACATCGATAATGTTGGCATTATTTACACTGTGGAAATCTGCAAACAGTACAATCCAGGGCTTCTCCACCCTCCCAACCCCCACACCTGTGGACAGTTGGCTGTTACAGTGTTACCACCCGATGGTGTCCTTAACTGCACTGGGGAAGGCTGCAGGTTGAGTTGTTTTGAAGGGAGGGGAGGTCAGGAGTTCAGCTGAAACACATGAAACCTACTGAGTTTTATGTCTGTCAGACACCTAAGTAGAGATACCATGTCCACAGTTAAATTTGAGTCTCGAGTTTGGAGCAAGTTGTAGTCTAAAGGTATAAATATCCAAGTCGTTGACATGTAAATCTTATTTAAAGCCCCAAGCCTGCATGGGATCACCTAGGGAGAGAGTGCAGTGACAAGGAGTGGGTCCAGGATCGAGCCTTGGGTCCCTGCACTATTTAGAGGTGGAAAGGAAGGGAAAAGCCAGAAAAAGAGGATGAAAGGGGTCTCCTTTATATTAAAGGGAAAAGAAAACCAGGAATTTGTGGTGTCTGGGAGCCCAAGAAAGTTTCCACGGAGGAGGGAGTGAACGACTGTGTCAAATAATGCTAAGAAGAAACGGGAACATGCGGCAGACACTGGGGACCTTGATGAGAGATGTTGCAGTGGAGTGGAGGAGGCAAGGCCAGATTGCACCGGGCTAGAGCATGAAGAGGAGATGAGGACATAGAGAGCCAGTGCAGACCCATCTCTTTATTGATCCCATTTGCCCCTACCGCCTCAGGAACCTGCTTTATCATTCTGACTTGTGCAGCAAAGCCAAATAGCTGCATCTCATTAGGCCTTGCCCTGGCAAAGCAAACATGTTCACACCTCCATTTCTCCATCTTGTGTTAATTACTATATAGATATGGATATTTTCCCCCCTCATATAGACTGAGATCCTTGAAACAGGGTCTCTGCTCCCCACAGGGCCCTTTGTACCTACCACATCGATGGTTTAATAATGGTCTACTTAATGAACAGGAACTGAATACAAAATAAATGAATAGAAAGGAAAATAAAATTGTTTAGTGTCTTAGTCCTCTAGGAGCCATAAGGAAATCACAACCACTACTCTATACCTGTGTGTACAAGGGTGGGTTTTATGAGGTTTGGATAAGATGGGAACCACGAGGCTGAGGGTGGTCCCTTTCCGCCCACATGGTTAGTTACAGTAGGTGGTGTTTGTGGTTTCCTCAACAGCAGGGACATACTCCGCCTTCTCTTAGATGACAGAGGACTGTTGGGTTCTCCAGGACGTTTCACTTTGTTTTGTGGCCCTGCTACAAACTCATCTGCTTCATCAATCATCATTCCCTAAAAAACATCAATGAACACATTCCATTAAACATAACACTGCAAGCACTCTTCATAGGCAGACACAATCATGCATTATATCACCCATATAGGTCTTAATCATGGGCCAAAGATTTACCAGGGCCCACACGGACTCTGTTCAGAAAATGCTACTCAATTTTAACCCAGTGTAAGTGGAACAAGGAGGAAACTAAAATATAAGGTGCTGTCCAAGGTCAAACATAGTACAATCATGATTAACCAGAAAGCTTAGGAAATAAGCAATTTTCATCAATCAAAATTGGAATAAACCCACAGTTACCTTTCTGAAGAAGTACAAACGATTTTGAATCAACCCTTGGTATGGGAAATAATTCATTTTTGTGTGTTTTGTGCTTTAAACTCATTAAGAAATATTGATTATCACTGTACAGAATGCTGCATGTAGATGGTGAAGGGCAGGTAGATGGAAAATGTAATGCCCCCAATGGCAACCTCAGAGAGATTCAAATATGTCCACCTTGGTGCTGGACAGAAAGGAGGGGGCTTTTCACTCTTGGGGGTAGATAAAAGATGAGAGCCACCAGTATAGAAAGTTAGCTAACAGCTGCTCTCATCCAAGGATAACCCAAGAATATGCGCTCCCATTATCTGAATAAAATCATGATAAATGACTTTTCCAAGGCATTTTCCAAAGCAAAATAGTACAGAAAGGGGAAAACATATTCACTGAGCATTTACTATGTGTCAGGTAATGTTCTAAATGGCATACATGTGCTAACTCGATACTCCACAGAGCTCTATTAGTTAGGTATAATAATTATCCACTGTGCTATAAGTGAGGGAACCAAGACACAGAAAGATTAAGAAAAACTCCAACTGATTGAGGATTGGGGTGAGGTGGAATACCTTTCACGGTCTAGTATTGTTACGGAAGAGATTATTGCACAGTCTGCACCTTAATACCAATGGTCTCTTTCACGAGTGCAGATATAATTCCCATTTGTCTCCCTGCTTCAATGGTCAAGTCAGTATATCTTTCACATACACACACACACACACACACACACACACATATTTAGATCTCTAGTAGGACAAACCAAATAAAGCAACATCACCTAGTACTTCATATTTCAAGAGAAGCACTTCATCACTGTCTAGATAGAGCACTAAAGATCTGAATAATGGAAAGAGAGGAAATGAACGGTGATCTCAATATTAAAGGAATTAGTGTGTGGAGGTGGAAATGAATACACTCTGGAGCTGGAAAGATGTGGGTTCAAAGCCTGATTCTTATCAGCTGTGTCAGACAGGGTAAGCCATTTGACCACTGCCAGCCTTGATTTCTTCTTATTAAAGGGCAGATAGTAATACTCATCTGAAGAACGCTTATGAGCATTAAATGTGATGATTTAAGACCCCAGCTTCTACTAGGCACTCAATAAATGTCAGCTATTATTTTATTCAACCAACACACTCTTGCATCAGGAGGCTACCACTTTCCATTCACAAAGAGCCCTGGAGTCATATTTTATCTTTTAAACAAACAGAAGGAGAACCTCTGATTTATATCCATCTTGTCAAGACGAAAGGAACTATAGCATGAATATCACAATTTAGGCAGAGATAGAAATGAGTATCCTACCTTCTTATCTTGTTTAAATGGATTGCCAAAAGTATGTAGTCTTTTTGGTTGATCTGGATCAATCTCTCGAAGTGGAGAAGCCAATGTCTTCAGATATTCCTGATAGTTACCCATTTGTGCAACTGGAACACTATGAAGGGAATCTGCAAAATCACCGGAAAAGAAACAGATGTTATACAGCTGAAGTGTATGGTCCTTTTGAGAGGACATGATCATAGTTTGGCTTAGCAATGTGTATCTTAGCATCCAATAGTCTAAAATCTCGAATCTAGCATTCTAGGATCTAAAATCATCTCTCTTCATCCCACTCATTACTCAGTCTACCATCACTACTGCTTACAAGCTCAAATCACTAGGCCAGGAACAACTCCCTTACTCTTCAAACGAGGTTTGAGGATGGGCTGATATCCCTTATACCACCATCCCAACTCAAAACACCGTATTTGTTCTGTGTTTCGAAGAGCCTAGGCTCTGTGGTTTTCTCTTATCATCCAGAGAACTTTGGTTAGTGGGCCTTACCCTCTTGGAGAATTTGATTAAATCTACAGGCTCTCTTCCTAGAAAAATCCGTCCTTCCCCACAAAACTTCGTGTATAATTTCAAGAGGTTGGCCAGGCTAAAATTTGCTCATTTTAATGGACAAATGACCCTGTTCAAAATGGACAAAATGGAATAAAGGGGAATTGTACACCATCACCAGTTATCCTGAACACTATCAGGTTCATTCTTTTCATGTAAATGAGGAATTCTGGATTGAATTCATCACAGTAGGCCAGGCGGGATAGTGTTGAGGTGTGCAATTTCCCAAATCTGACAAACCTGGGTTCTGCAACTTTCCAACTCACGAAGTCTGGGCAAACTACCAAAATGCTCACTCTCAGTTCCCATGTCCATAAAATGGGCATAAAACCATTATCTTTCTCATGGGGCTGTTTTGAGGCTTACAAGAGCTAAAGCACGATGATTAATATATGCACTGATTAATGCACATTTCTCCTTAAACCTGAGAACAATGAACTTGTGCCTGGGTAGACGTAGGGATTCAGTGAAAACAGGCATTCCAAAAATAAAAGTATTGCAAAATAACCTATTCGTTATGTAATAAACACCTTCGTGTAAATCAGGCTGGACATTTTCCTAATCAACAAAAAGTGCTTTGCTCATTTACCTTCATCTTGTCCAACAATAAACTTGTGTGTTTTCAGCAGATTGGACCTCATTCTGGTTAACTGGTCTAAAAGACCTCTACGTGGAATATCATAGGCATTTCTGTATGTTTGAGGTTTCAAATCCTATTTGAAATGAAACAAATAATTTCAGTTACTCCTGAGGCTTTTAATATAGAAATGTAATTCTTAACCCTCTTATCTTAGCGAAGAGAGGGATACTCAATACATCTAACTTCAGTAGAATTTTCCCAGTGGAAAATTTACCTGCGTTGGCCTTGTTCTGAATTCTAATACACCCACAAAGCATTAAAGCCACAGAGAATATCCTTTTTGAAGTATGTGATTTAAAACACCAAATCCTGAGATTTATGCCTGTGGCACCTTGCAGGCCCACTGCTTGCAATCGAGATGCATTCCTCTGGTAGCCATGGAGGGGAGCTGCTGGGACCTCCCTCCAGGAAGCAGTGGCTGATCCTGCAAGCAGTGCAGTTAGCTGAGCGCCTCCAGCTGCAGTGCCTTAGGGATCCGCTGCAGCACATGAGCCGAGGCCATGCTCTTCCCAGGCTGCCACCCGCCAGTGACTGCGAAAGGTGGGGGGTGTTAGGGCCTGGCCACTTCTGCCCAACATGGACCTCCTTTATGGGAAATCTTGGTGCCAGAGGTCCCTGTTAGGCTGGCCAAGACTTTTTCTACAAGCTGCACTGCTGCCTGAGGCTCTTCATATCCAATCCTCCTTCCTTGCCCCCTCCTCTCATGGCTACTAGATCAGCATTGTGGCCTGAAACCTCCCCCTGCTTACTCCTGTTCCCTATCCCCTTTCTCTTTCACAGACATTACCCCTCAAACATATCTTGTACATTTAATCCCATATTGGCGTCTGCTGGCAGGACAATTCCTAGTCCGGTCCATTAATAATGATGAAGTCCAACAGGATGGTAAGGATTTCAAAACTAAAGTAATACGAAAGACATAAATGTATCTGACAAATTCAAGCAAATACAAACTATTTATGTCACAATTTACCTTGTTTAAGAGCCCTACTTGGAAGCCAGCAAATTCTTTGGTATTCAATTCTGTCAGTCTCGGTGCAGTTTCCCCTATGATTTCTTTCAATAGTTTTCTAAAATTTTTACTGTGAGTCAAGGACACGCCACCTCCAGAATGATTTTTCACTTTGATTCCAATTTCCTGGGGAGGTTTCTTCCCCACTGAGGCTAGTATTCGTTCTGACTCTAGTTTGGTCTAAAATGAAAGTACATAGTATGTTATGAAGTGATCTATATTATCACTGGTGTTTTTACTACTTAAGAAAGACAATACTTTAAGAACCCCACAGAACAATTTTCAATTGCAAATCACAGAAAAACGGATAATTAAACATTTTCCTGTGCTTCTCTGCACTACCACAGCAAACGGGGAGGGGGGGCTAGAAAGATAAATAAGAATACATTTTTTTCTCTTGTCTAGTGTCAAAATTATGATTGAATCATGGAGAGAATGGAAACCATGGATAAGAATTATATTCATAGACATTTAAAATCACATTTTGTTACTGTAAAATCTAGTCTAAGTCAACATATTCATTTCGAACCCAGACATAAAGGTTTAAGACTTTGTATTTATAAATGTAAACTAGCGCTAAAATTCAGATTACATAGATTGGCCTTATATCTGAAAAAAATTAAACTGTTTATTCTTAATATTGAACCATCCAAAAAAAAGTAATGTTTAATTTAACAAATATTACCAAGTAAATAATTTGTAATATGTGCTCAATAAGTTTTTTACTAACAACAAAAAGGTCCTCTTAAAAGATACTATTATACCATATTGGTAAATATTACTTGAGAGTGTATTGTAGCAATATATTGGGCATAGTTTTTGATTTACCCACATTCTGAGATGGTTCAAGGAACACTGGTGACATAGAGTTATTAAATTAGTAATTAGAGCTATTATAAATTAGTAATAATCTTTTCTTTGTCTCTAAAAGATGAAATTCCACCAATGTCCAGTAAGCCCAAAATAATTTTGAATTTCTTGTGGTTTGATCAGAGATATTCATTAATTTTTGCTACTTATTGGAATTAAGTATGTTTATTATCTTTAAAAAAATTAAGTCATGAAAAAAGGGATAAGAGCAAATGAAGGGTCTGTTTCCATAAATGGTCCTGAAAGCCCATTTATAAAACTATACAAGCAATGTGTCCCAGAAGGTCCCAGAACCTGCATGAGTTTCAACTCTGTTCACTATTCTTCCTTGTGGCCATACCCTGCCGACACAGCCTTAAAGGCCTAAGGTAAACATCAAATAAAAAATATAAATCAATAGATCAATCAATAAATAACCAAAACAAAACATTAACAACAACAAAAATCTATTAGCAGAGAGGAAAAGGGGTTAAGGGGACACTCGGTAGATCAGAAATCTGGGTTTGCCTTTACTTTCTTCTGCATTTCTGAGCCCACAGGACTGGTAGGAACTGGTAAACTCCAGATCGTACTTAAGTTTTTGCCAGTTCCTAGGAAGGTGTGTCAGCTTCCCAATTGTGGAGTCATTTTGGTTCTTTAGTGAAATCTGACACGTTTTTGCTTACTACTCTCTGTTTTCTAAAGGCCCGACTTCTAAACATATCCAACTTGAAGCATTATAATCACTGCAAATGCTCCTACCGTTCCCTACCTGGGAATACATTTGTGCGTGAGAAGAAAAGGAAGCTGCTGCATTAATTTGTCATATAACATAACACATTCGCATGGCAGTAAAGCTCTAACTCAGTAGTTCTCAAACATTTCCATCCTGCAAGAATGGGCTAGGTAGAGGTGAGAAGTATGATAAGTAGGGGTGAGTGGAGGATGAGGTACTAATAGAGAGGGGCAGGCAAGGGACAAGGTGAATAATGGTGAATGAGGTGGGGGTATAAAGGAACAGATGGAGGGCAAGAAGAGAGGAGGTCGAACTCCACTCTTCAGGTCCCCTTGGGGCCTATCAACCTCCAGTTTGAAGAACACTGGTCTCATCTCCCCCTCTCCAAGAAAAAGCATACGGATATTTATTGCCTAAAAACTAATTTCAGGCAAGTCATTTCATCACACCATGCCTCAGTGTGCTGACCTAAAAAGGGAGGATGCTCTAGCCCAATGTGATTTGAGGAGAAACTAGGTTGAAGATAGACAAAATGTGACCCACGAGATAATTCTATTAAGCCTCTGCCCCTCTTAGGCCACAAAATATCAACCAGCTTGTGGGTAGGACAAACTGGCAAGCGAAAGGAGAAATGGCACAGCATCAAATGATACTGACAGACCCTTAACTGCAGTTTAATGGTGAAGCTAGAAGCCATAGAGAATCACATTATTACTAATCCATAAAGTGTAGAAATATATACACATTTAATTTGAAAAATTACAATTACACTAAAGAATAAGGAAATGCACTTCTGAGGGCAAAGGATTTTTGTTTGTTTGTTTTTACCAATACTACCTGTTGGCTGAGTTTTTTAAGGTAAGAGATAACACTGTAACTAAGTCCACAATCTAAATTATCTGATATCAGATTTGGAGCTCCCATCATCCTTAGTGCTTTCTTTAATGGCTATAAGGAAACAAAATACACAACAGTAAGAATAGAATAAATCTTAAAATACTCAAAGTTCAGTTATAAGGGGCAAAGGGACATGATTCATTTCTTAGAAGTCAAGGTGCTGCACATAAAACCAAACATGGAACATTAAAAAGTGGCAATGAAAATAGCAGAGAGGTAAGGAGCAGAGAGTAAAACAATCAGAAGAGAGTGGGATAAGAAGAGCAAGGAATAGCAAATTCAAACAGGTAAATTGCTTTCAGTCTTAGTACCCAAGTCAGAAAATCAGTTCACATTGCATTTTATTATGCACCCCATTCCTGCCATGGTAAATACTAACACACCCCAATTTCTCTTCCCAGTGACACCAATGGTACCATCTGCCTTTTCACCTCTAGAAAGTTGGCTTAAAGTTTACCACATCCACCTCTGAAATGATTTTGATCATCTTGATTTAGATTATATGATCAGTTCAAAATCATCATGAATATTTTTCTCAAATTGTAAGAACCCAAATGAGATCAAGTAATTTTTTACTCTTTTTGGATCTCCCCCACCAGTGCCCCTACTTCAAGCTGTGTCTAGGACACATTTAACAGGGACCAAGTAAATACAATGTCCTCAGAATTTTTTTTTTTCAGAGGGATACCCCATATTGAGAATTTCTAGAGTTAAAAAGGGAAGTTGATATAATGCATGAATCCAGACTTATTTCTCTTAAATTCCAAAATTACACTTTCATAACGTTAGTTTTAATAAGAGAAACCTAGATGTGTTTTATAAAAATAACCATGGCAGTTAAAAGAAATAAAATAAAGAAAGCAGTTCTCTTTTGTGCCGCCATGACATCTGCAAGCTCTTACATAATTTGAGAAGACAATGGTGACACAAATATTTATAAATAAAAAGAAATATCTCATTTCAGGGATAAAGTTTTTGGTTCATTGACATTTCTTGTGACAAGAATCATCATTGATACAGTTAATACATATATACACGTAAATACATACTAATAAGTAGTATGGAGGCAGAGTTTTTAAGTAGCCGTCAAAAGCCTGTCTCCACTTCAGATTTGGCTTAAGCTTGTGAACTTTAAACAAGTCATCTGTAAGAGAAAACCAAATAAAATATTACATAATTCCAGTCCTAAATGCCAAGACGTGAATCAAGCCACCCACATCTACTATAACATTTCCTAGAAATCTCAAGTTTTAATTACATTAGATGAACCTTGCATTGCAGTTTATTTGATTGTCTTTTTTGGTACTATTTATCAAAATTATATATAGCATTTTTCTAGAAAATGAAATAAATTCTCAATTTACATATTCCTCTTCTGTCTGTGAAACTACATAAAATATAATATTAAAACACTGGCTCTTATCCATGTGAAATATTTTTCGGACCTGTTACATCTTGGTAACTCTACTGTAGAAATTTTCACCTGAGGGGAAATCCATGGTCACTGGTTGATGGAATATTTCTTTTATTTAAATAGAGGATGTTAAAACAACAACAACAAATGAACTCATAGATACAGAGAACAGATTGGTGGTTGCCAGAGGCAAAGGGGTGGGAGGGTGGGCGAAACGGGTGAAGGTGGTCAAATGGTACAAACTTCCGGTTATAAAATAAATAAGACCTGGGGATGTAATGTACAGCATGGTGACTATAGGTAATAACACTGTATTGCATATTTGAAAGTTGTTGAGAGTAGATCTTAAAAGTTCTCATCACAAGGAACAAAATTTGTAACTATGTGTGGTGACGGAAGTTAACTAGACTTATTGTGGTGATCATTTCACAATATATACAAATATCGAATCATTATGTTGTACACCTGAAACTAATGTAATGTTATAGGTCAGTTACATCTCAATAATAAATAAATAAATAAATAGTGTTATACTTTTTGCTGAAGGGCACGGTAAGAGACTTTACAAAGTCTATGAGAACAAAGGCTAAGCCTCTAACGTCTGGGCAATGACGGCAAGCTCTAAATCATGTTTTGGATTCTCCTTAATCAGCCTATACTTTGTTTAGCCGTATTTGTCCCCTATTCATTCCTTTGATTTCAATGTCGGGCATTTTCAGCCAAACTTTGAATCTCTCAAATATTAGTTAACAATTGGGTGATGGCACTAGTAAAGGCAAGTAGAGATGTTAAGTTGAAGTTCAAAACTCTGTATAACTAAATATGCTTCTTGAATACCACGTGCATTTCCTTAAATAAGCAGATACGCCCTATTTTTCACACTTTAATTATTTTAATAATCTAAATGCATTATATACACTACATGAAAATTTCCAAAACATGTCATTATTTCCTTCTGAGGGTAAGAAAATATATTTTTCTAATATAATAATTCAAAATCGATAACCCCAGACATCAACATGAACTTGCTACACTTACTGTAAACACCAAAAATATTATAAATTCATCCACTATTTTGTTTCTTCAGGTGTTATTGGCTCTTATTAAAAAAAATGCTTTACTTCCAGGGACAAAACCATCCCTATGCCATATGCGTAATTTCTCTACAAGTAGGGCTATTCTTTGAAATTCTGAATTACTGTAGTTAAGGAAAGCAACTACATATTTTCTTCCTTTTACTTCTATAATAAATTATTCATTCCTCCTGAAACTAACTTAAATGAATTTACAAAGTCATAAAATGTAGGTCTTTTGTTCTTTTGGTACATGGTAGAAAGAACAAAGAGAAAAAGGATCTGAAGAGATTTCTGGCTCATTGTAGCATGCAAGTCCTTTAAAGACCATTCATATTTTGACAGAAAGGAATGAGAAATCTTGGAAATATTCTGTTATACTGTGTCTTTATGCGGAGTCTGCTGAGAATTAGGCAGATTTTGGAAACTAACTGACAAATTTAAATACCACAAGACTGGAGAGACATTTAGATATAAATAGATTAGATAATGAGAGTCAATAATAGTCTTAATATTTCTAACAATGCCAATTGCAATGATTCTACCCAGGAGCCAATTTAGTCTAATTATTTCTTGTCAGATATTTTTTTAATGGGGGTGGGAAGAAGAAAGAAAATCTTCCACAGTCAAGATTAAGGGTAGAGAGCTACTGGGGTGACACTGCTTTAGTCACTATCTCTGTAGCTCAGACAATTATTTCCGTGGTATTAGATTTCCATTCACATGGAGTCTCAAGGATGACGCGGTAAAGATATCGTAAATCATTAGCTAATCAACGTCTGAAAGATGAGATGAGAGTGCAGAGGAGAGTAAAATGATACTGCCAACACCTCAAAAACTACCGATACTTTCTCTTCCAGTTCCTTTCTCCCCATTTCCAGCTTCAAAGAGGAGGAAGATGTGGGTTTGAGTCCGAGCTCAGCCACGTACCGAGCTGAGTGAGCTGTGAGAAATCACTTCACCTTTTTGTGCCTCCATTTCAGCTATGACATGGGTTTAATGATAACTGCCTTACCGCACAGGATTGTTCTGAGGAACTAGATTACGTACGCGAAAACACTGTATAAAATGAAAAAAATGGTGTAAGCTGTGAAGCACTGGCTCTATGGTGATTAACACACATTAAATTATCCTCTTTCTATTATTCTCTTCCTCCTCCTGATTGTAACTGGTCTTAACATGGAGCTGAATTTTATTTTTTATGCGAGTCTCCAGTTCTTAACTTACAACAAATAAAACAGGTGAACTGAATGTGGTACATTTAAGAAAAGAAAAAAAGAAAAGTTGCTACAAATGCCCTAATTTCTGTAGTTATTGGCCCTCAATGGAAAAAATAATTTCCTAATTGAGAGATAATCTTCTTGCCAACTGTGCTAATCTGGTTACCACCCAACTGACATGATTCTTATGACGGCTTATTGATCCAATTAAGCCTCACTTATCTATCCCAGGCAACTTTTAGTGCTTAAATACTTAAACCTTTGTTAACTACTTTTGATGGAAATCTTGAATTAATAAAGAGAAAACAGAGGTTGCCTTTATGGACAGTTATTGTAATATGCAGTAATATAGTGATGTTTCCGGACATTATGAAGTGTATGTGACTTAACTTACCTTTTTACCTAGTGCCCTGCCCACTAAAACTGCAAATTTGTCCTTTATCTTTATATTATATCCTTAATATGGAATAGCAGTGTCTTTAAGAGCTACTAAGATAACACAGATATTAATAATGACAATAGTAATAACACCACTAATAGCATTATTGAGCACTTACTATTTGCCAGGTGAGTTCTATGCAATTTAACTGTATTAATTCATTTAATCCCGACTAAATCCTTTTGAGGTAGGTACTGTCATTATCCCCACTTTATAGATGCAATAACTGAGGCACAGAGAGGTTAAGTATCTTACCCAAGTCACAAAGCTAGCAAGCAGCAGAGCGAGGATTCATAGCAGGGCAGCTATGCCCCACAATCCATACTTTTAACGACTATGGAGGCTACACAACCCAGAAAATGAAGTAATGATGGAAATGTTGAGAGTGTCTATTTCAGAACCTCAACATGAAACCCAAGTTTGGGATTCAGAGGCACAAGGACCTCCAGCCTCAAAGCGTGTGAAAAACCCTATGCTCCTTGGAAGACAGGTTATAGAAAAGCCTGGAAATGGATATTTGAAGCCAAAGGGCAGAATGGGAACTGAGTCAAGGATGGGATGGCCTTCAAATGGATGTGTGCGGTTAGGGAAGGAGGAAGAATCAAAGATGCCTCTGGGGTTTCTGGTTTGGGATGTTTGCAAAGGGATGGTGATGTTGTAGGCAGAGTTGGATTCTTGGAGTAGTAGGTTAAGGAGTACCAGGGACAAATGTCATACATGTCTCTCTGGTGACAGAAGATATTTCGGAGAGAAGGGGAACTTCGCATTTGGAGAATAGAGTGAAACAGACTAAGAGGTGACCAGGAAGACAGTGCCAGGATTTGACCTTACATAGTACAGGGGAGTCTGGGAATAGGCAACATGTGGCAACTTAGGCACAGGTTTTAGGCAAAGGAAGAACTGAATCCTTCCTTTTAGCCATTATGCCAGGTCCACATCTGACCTCTATTACTTGCAAGACCAGCAAAGGCCAGGTTTAGAGGGTGGGTCTTGTTGTTAAGTGCTATACATTTCAAGTTCTAACGGGAGACCAGATACTCTAGTAAGGGGCATTTTCATATAACTAAAAGGCAGGCTGAATTTAGACCAAAGTTGAGATCCTGGAATTCGGCCCATAATAGTTCTATAGAACTTTTCCACTGCTCTGAGGTAAGGAGGCCATCTCCACCCCTATGGTGTCAGTGGAGACCATGTGGAGAGAAGTAACAAAAAACTCCTACTTCTCCCAGCCAGGGAGGTATCATTTTAGTGAGGATTCAGAACTGCCACCCTTGCATAGCAATAACAAGGAGCCCCCTCCCTTTCCGTGTCAACAGAGGCCAAGTGGGGAACCTGGACTTCTACCCACTCCTGGCACTTATGAGGTGGTACCTCACAATCTCTGCCAGAGTATGTGGGAGGAAGCCAGCTAAAACAGAAGGTTTAAATAAGATCCAGAGACTCATAACACACTACTGAAAATGTACAGGTTTCAACTGAAAATCACTCATCATACCAAGAAGCAGGAAGATCTCAAAACAAACTCAAAAAGACAATCAAGAGATGCCAACACTGAAATGACAGAGATGTTAAAAATATCAAATAAAGATTTAAAAAGAGCCATCATAAACCAATGTTACTGCAATAAACAAAAAATATAAAAAATAAAAAAAAAAGATTTAAAAAGAGCCATCATAAAAAATGTTTCAACAAGCAATTATAAATAGGCTTGTAACAAATGAAAAAATAGAAAGCCTCAGTAAAGAAATAGAAAGGAAGAAGTAGAAGATATAAAGAAGAACCAAATGGGAATCTTAAAACTGAAAAATACAATAACCAAAATAAAAAGCTCAATGGATGGGCTCAAAAGCAGAATGGAAGTGACAGAGGAAATAATCAGTGAACTGGAAAATAGAACAATAGGACTCACCCAACCTGAATAACAGAAAATAGACCCCCCCCAAAACGACCAGATACATAATTTGCAAATTTTTCCCCATTCCATAGGTTGCCTTTTCATTCTGTTGATTGTGCCCTTTGATGTACAGAAGTTTTTAAGTTTGACATAGTCCCATGTGTTTATTTTTGCTTCTGTTGTCTGTGCTTTTGGTGTCATCTCTCTCTCTTATTATTTCTTACAACTGCATATGACTCTACAATTATCTCAAAATAAAAAGTGTACTTAAAACAGAAAAATAATACTAATAGTCTAAGCAAAGATTACCTAGTCTAAACCTTCACTTTATAATTGTGAAAACTGAGGTCATAAAAGTATATTTAAGAAAAAGTGGTAAATAAATCCACAAAATATAAGTACTTTTTTATTGGTAGTCTTATTAATCTCAAAGACATAACTTATATTTTATATTAGTGACAATCACCTCTTAGATGATATTTTTATTATTTTTTTTTATTGAGGTAACTGCTTTATAACATTATATAAATTTCAGGTGTACATCATTATATTTCGATTTCTGTGTAGATTACATCATGTTCACCACCCAAAGGCTAATTACCATCTATCACCATACACATGTGCGAAGCACCCCTTTTGCCTTCCCCCCTCCCCCCTTCCGCTCTGGTAACCACCATTAGAGGATATTTTTAGATTGGACTACAAAATAAAGTAGATAGGCTATCCAAAACAATCATGCTAATATATTTATGATGACTCATTCTTAACCTTCTTAACTTGCAACATTTAAAAGAATTGCTTTTTCAGTACATTTAATACATACAGCATTTATAGCACTAAAAATCTTAGGCTTCTAATGACTATATTAAAACTCGGTAAAAGTTTGATCCTTTTCACAAAAATTAAGAAACCTTACCAAATAAAAATGTTCGAAACTTTACAGACTAGAAGGATAGCACGTGGTACTGTATTACTCTAAATAGATGTGGTTCTTTAAATGAGAAAAAATCTCCATACACATTTTCAGCGATATCTGAGTAACAGCTTCTGGAGTTGTTCCTTTTAGAATTTTGCCATGGAAACCAGAGCTTCTACAACTACAGTTATTGCAGAATTTACTCTTGTACCTATTGCCTTAACTTGTTACCTTACCTAAAACAGATGCCTCAAGAGCATTTAATATTCTTTTGTGGAAGAATGAGCACAGGCCAATAGCCCCACCGAAGCCTTATTTTCTGAAGAAAACCATTAGATTCTTGGAGCTTTAATCCCAATCAATGGTATTTTTTGGCCCAAGCTAGTCTACGAAAAAGCCAAGTGCACTTAAAACTGGGGGACGGGGGGTCACAGCATTGGAGCTCGCAACGTAAAGAACAGCGGAAGAATCACACACCAGAGGTTAAGTGTCTTTTCTGTTTGATGTAAAAATAACAAGAGGAAAATGAACAAAACATAAAACAGCATGCAAATTCTATCCTTTTTAGGCTTTTATATATCCTAATATCAATTACTCTTTGACTACATTTAAAATGCTTAGTCCACTATTCTTCATTTTTGTTGATTAAATGATGATTAAAGATGATTAAATGGTACACGCTTTACTTACCTAAAAGAGGGAGTAAAACTGGGTAGTTGTAGGGCATCACAAAGAGGTTTACACAAGTCAAAGTCGTACTGGCTTTTAAATAACCAAATGGATATCCGAGTTCATTGTATTTCCCACTGCTAGTAACAAATACCTAAAAAGAACATGAAGTAACGCAGTTATGACAATAAGGATTCTATATGAAACCAAACTCACGACAACATTCCACAGTGATATCTATGGCACAATTTAATTGCACGTCATTTAAAAATGGGAATAGAGCTTTTAACCTAGGGTTATGTCAAAATACATCATACTAAATAAGAATGTTCAGATTGCAATTCTTTTATAAATTATATTAAAAAATGAAACTGTACTGTGCAATAACCATTCAGAGACCACAGGCTACATCAACAATACCCAAATATTTACTTGGTTAGCACGATGGAAAATAAGGCTGAAATACGGCTAAGCGATACCACACATTAAAAGAAACCGACTTCTCAAAAGAACAAGTGGTGACCAGAGTGGAGACTTCTAGGAAAACGGAACATGGTCCCACAAAAACACAGCCAATTTAAGAGATCATGCTAACACTCCTCATGTGTACTACTATTAAATCTTGTTGTACTTCCCTTCGATGCACCATTCCCCTACCCATTTATTCATTTTTCATCCAATAAATATTTGTTAAGTAGGCTATTATAAGCCAGCCACTGGTGCTGATTATTTTGAGATAGCAAGGAGATGCTTTGGTTCAATCTGGAAGGCATTTTCTCTTGTAAATTATGCTGGAAGAGCAAACTTTCAATCAAGATGAAAACATTAATCTTTATTCCATATGACTATCATCTTATTCCTTATTGATATTCCTGATTTGATATGTATTATATTGTCAGGTCTCATACACTTGACATGCTGTGCTGGAGTCCTCTAGCCACCATGTTTTCTCTGTGTTCCCTGTTCACTCTTTGCCCCAAATCAGGGCACCAGTATATACTTTTAGAGACCTAGACCTTTGCCTTTTCCAAAGTCCTTCAGCAGGATCACTTAAAACAAAAGTCAAACTCTGATGGTAAACAGAATCCATTTACCTTGCTAATTCCTGGTACCAGCAATATCACCTACCAGGTCACTAAATTCTTGCTATATTTAGTTATAGCTAAGGATAAATCTTTCCTATGTAATTTATGACTCCACAAAACAATGAGTTGTGCTAAAACATGACTCATCTACTAGATTTCATGTCTTAATTTGAACCTTCATAGAAACAGATAACTGAAATAAAACATGTTGGATTTCCCCGTATTTCCTAAGTGTGTATAATAAAAGTGGGGGGGATGATCATAAAGGAGAAAAAAGTTACATACAGCCCTCAAGGGTCAGACCTATGATTCACATGAAAGGAACAGCACTGGGTTTTATTCCTCTCTCACTCTCTTTCTCTCTTTCTTCCCTCTCTCCCTCCCTCCCTTCCTTCCCATAAGTCCCTTGAGTTTTTCCAAATTCCTTATCACCTGCAGATTCATAGAATTTAGGGGTTCCGAGGGATCATTAGAGACTGTCTAGTCTAGAGAAAGTAAGTGTCTGATCCAAGACCACATAGTTGGTGGCCAAGCTAGGCTTAGAATCCAGTCTCCATTATGATTTTGCCAAATTTCCTGGCTCCTGGTTCATCTTATTCTTTTCCACTTCCCCTAATTCATTGCATTAAAACTACTCTAAACCAAAGTAACATAACGTACAAGAGAAAGCCATATGGTATATTTGAGAGATGGTGCAGGGAGTGAGGACAGGATTTCTTAAGTTTCTCTGGAGAAGATTTACAACGAATGTGCTATATAGAAAACAGGGTTTATTTTAGGGAAAAAGTAGAATTTGCAATTTTACTTGCTTTTATTGAAAATTTTTTTCAACCCATAAATTCAAACCTCCTATCTTGATTTTAAGTTAGCATTCTATTATCTATATCTCTACATTTCTGGCACATTTTTTGGTGTATTTTATTGAAATATAAACATACATTCAAAAAAATGCATGAATTATAAGTGTATAGCTCAATTAATGTTCACAAATTGAAAGTACATGTGTAATCAGCACCCAGATCAAGAAATAGAATATGACCAGAAACTCCCTCATGTCCTTATCTGGTCACTACTCTGCACCCCGAAGAGAAGCCACTATCCTGACATCTAGCAGAGGCAGTTTTACCTCTTTTTCAATGTATATAAAGTAGAATCATACAATATGTGACCTTTTATGTCTGCCTTCTTTCTTTCAATATTATATTTATGAGACTGCTCTGTTTCTTGGACTTTTACAGCCTTGCTTTAAGTCTGTTCCTTTTTTCCTACCCGGTTTTAGCATCTTTGGAGAATTCAAGTAGCTTAAAGACAACTAGTAGCAATAATCTCACATTTTGGGACAGAACAGATGGCAGTCTGAAAGTGTTCCTTGTGTAAGTAGAACCTAACAATTATTGATTGCTACATGGTGCTGTGAAAATATATATGGTGCTGTAGAAATAAAACAAACACCCTTAATGTGTAGGACTTTTTTATTCTATCCAAATAAAAATGCTGTGACTGCCATGTCTGGATTTTTACAAACTAAAATCCAAAGGTGAGTCTGTTAACAGATCAGCAAGCCCTCCTGGCTGAAGTCTAACACTTGGAAGAGCCAGTGTGTGTGCATTTGCCTCATCCAAGTAAAATCCCCACTCCACACCCCAATGTGGTTTGTACTACAGGAAGAAGAGTTGGATTACATTACATGAATACAGACAGTACTTTCAGGGCTTATGGTTTTTTTGTCAAAAATATCTTGTACTTCTAATCTGTCAAGTTCACACTAAGGGCTGAGAACCTTGCTTCAGTTGCAGAAGCCATAGCTGAATAGAATGACATGCTTTTGGGTAGGGATTCTTAACCTGGGGTCCCTGGATAGGCTTCAGGGGAGTCCTCCAAATCCTCAAATACGCAGGTTTCACCAGATTCTACTATCTTAAATGGGAATGGACACTAGGCTAATGATTCATATCAGTCTGAAATTATTTTCTTGGCCCCATTGCTTATTTAATAGTATTAGTGAGAAACGTTATTAACAAACTCAGCCTAATTGTTCCCAGATTAACCTTTGAAACTTCTTAAAACAATTCCCAGATCCCAGAGTGGTTACAGACATTTGGCTAACAGGTAAGGATAAGTACCTGCCAGCAGGTATGGGGAGACTTTCTTTCCAGGATGTACTGAGTTAAGGGTGAAGGTTCAAGTTCATATTTGTCAAAGGGAAGTTTGTCTATTACCATTGGCTCACAATCTACACAGGAGAACCTCACAACAGGATGAGATGTTCGTGGAGGCTAAAAAACAAGAGGGGAAAACATGGTCTGTTATCAAGCAAGCTCACATTTCTGACAATTCTGCAACCCCTTTCATGTTCTGTTAAACCATCACTGAGATACAGAGTAGTGTTTTGAGAAAGAAGGCTTCTGATCTCTAGGCATCACCAATGGCTTCCATGGGAGGAGGGGACTCAGATTCTTTATCTCTATCATCTACTCAGCACTGGGAAGAGGAAAGGTAAATTATAACACTCATAACTACAATTTCAGTGAAGTAAAAAGTAAAAATAAAAAATAAAACTGCTTTGAATATGTTTGAGAAGTCATTATGATCCGTAGGATGAACTCTGAATTTCAGATCCACTTTGCGACCTCCAAACCTTACCTGCTCTTTCTTCCTTTGTACCAAGAGGTTATAGTCCAGATACTGCCAGGAAAGAAGAAATCCATGAAGATGTCTAACGAGGCAATGACAGAGCTAGAGCCACTAACAATCAAGATGAAAAATTGTAATGGCATGGAAAGGGCAAGAGAGACCAAATACGAGCCACTCACAACTCCAGGGCCCAGTTGAATTTTTTTTTTTCAGTTGAATTTTTACAGAATTTCTCACACCCATATGCTTGCCTTGAACAGCTGGAGCTGGGGATGCTTTTAGTCGGGCTGCAAAGGCCTATGTGCCTGGGGTACCAGAGCAGATTGATGGAGCAGCCATTTTAGGAACAGGTTTAGCTTGTGGGAATGGAGAGCGCCAGAGAGAGAAATGGTGGCAGCAAGCGCAATATGGACAGATAAGGAGACAGGACAAATCCCAGGGACAAGGGTGAGACATGGCTCCACCTATTCTTGCTGAGAGATCTGTAAAGCCAATATGAACACGATAAAACATCTCTGTGTCCTTTATAATAGGGAAAAACATGTTCATTTGCCTTTATAATTTACAAACCTACACCATGTTTTAGGAGCTGAGAAAAATAGTTCTCATATGTGCTTTTATAGCTGGAGGAATGGTAACATGAGCTATGTGTGAGTTACCTCGAATATCTTTTATTCCAGTTTTTCCTGATTTTAATTTTAATTAAGCTTCAGAAATATCTCTGGCTTATTAGATTTAAACCTATAAAAAAGCGATAAGGACATGAGTGAAGCCCCATTACTACAAATTCGTAACTAAAACATTGACTCTGGGGTTTGAAAGGGCTGAGAGTAACTGGGCACTGAGATTTGGCAAGTGTGCCACCTTGGAGCCCTGAGGGAAGGAGGAGGCACTTCACCCTCACTCACAGCAGGGGCTGAAATGGCTCTTCAGTTGGACATTCAGGCCTTTCATGGCTACTCTTGAAAAAATGCAGGAACCTAAAAATAGTAATCCAGGAGAAAATGCAGTTCATGTCAGAATTTTCTAAAACTTAGACAGAATATAGATTAGCTGAACCAGGAGGCACTAAACTGGAGGAGTAGTGACCTTTTTGTGCCTCCTCCCCCCACACAAGAAGGATTACTCTGGCCTTTTTCTATTGGCTGGCGGGTGGGAGGAAGATGAAAGGGAGCGTGGGTTTCATATGGCTTCCCTTTTTACTAGACACCACCCCTTCCCCCACAAAAGTCAATTCATCCCGTACCAGGAGCAACCAACTACAATATCAAATCCTCTCCTACCAAATGCAGTGAACAAAAAGACAAGTCCTTGCTTAGAGATCATTTTAAAAATATTGTTTAATTACCCATCATTGAAAGGTGCATTGCCAAGGAACACAAGTCCATTGATTGCAAAAAATGAAAAGTAGTTCCACAAAGCTCCATTAGGTGTCTAACGACTCCCTAAAAGGAAGTAGAATGACCTCTGTTTTGAATATGTTTCCAGAACCTATACAAGGTGCCACCTAAGTTCTAATTTCCTGAGGATGTACGTGAAAATCAACGTCAGCACTTTTTAGCCATTGTGTTTACCATGTAAATCAAGTCAGCTACTCTGAAACAAAAACCAAGTCACAGATCACAATAGCATCAAAGATAACAATGCTTTAATATCCAAAGAGGGCAGTTCAATTGGCAAAGACAACTGGAAGAAAGAATGCCAGAAGAGAAAAGAAGTCCTCTCTTGCTTTTGAGTACAAGCTAGATTTCCAGCAAGAGACAGAAGGCATGGCTTAAAAACCTCAAAGCTATTTTAAAAGGTTCACTGTAATCAGCAAATCGAAAATCCAGAATGATGTTTACCTTTTTGTTTTATGACACTTACTAGTGAAGGTAAATTCTGATCTGGCCAAAAAGATTCTGGAATTGGCCAATGTCCAACAGGAACACCAGTTTTAGAGTTAGGTCGTACATAAATGAGCTTATGACAACTATGCCATGGTTGAGCAGCAAACGAATTGCTTGGCCTAGATGCATCCATAAGTCCATCTAAAAGTGAAACAAAAGACAGATTAAGGCATGAATTTCTTTTTACAGCTGCTGATGTTCTTGTCCAAGTTTTTCAGCTCAAAGCAAAGTACAAAACAAAACCAAAACAGTGATTCATGAAAAATGGAAGAAAAAAAGCAACTCTACTAAAATTTCTGAATGTTCTTTGCAGCAACTCTTTCACCTAATCCATCCCCTCTAATCCAACATCGCACCCCCCTCATCCTTAACTACAACCAAGATGTGTAGTTACATGGAAAACTATTGTAAAATTAGTTTTACATTTTCTGAGATTTGGACACACAAATTAAACTCACCAAACCACTACAGTTAATTTTCCAAATTAGGCAAATGAAATTGTTCATGCCTGGTATAGTTCTACATTTTTGGAATCTGACAAAATAGGTCATAAATTCTATTTAGATTTTCTTCCTATTCCCAATTAGATGAAAAAAGTATTCTTTACTAAACAGTGAGACCCAATGACCACAAAGGCAAAATAAAAACTATCCAAATTCACGCAAAGGTAGAAAGAATGTGATGATACAGTCCATGTATATAGTTGGGGAACAGAACACAAAGCAAATGCATCCAGTTTATTGTGGACTAATTCATTATAGTTTTGCCATCCACCATTCAAATTCCATGGAAACTGGGCACTGTATAATGCTAAATAATGTATCCAGAATGCATTTTAATTATTTAAACTAGCATATTTCATTTGCCCCCAAAACAGGGCAAGGCAGAGTTACATAAACCTTTAATGCAATGATTCATTAGTCTAAATTATATTTGTAAAAGATATGTTTTAATAATTTGAATCTCATTTTTCTTAAATGACAGGTCATTTGATTTATTTATTTAAGCATTACTTTAAACGAGTAATTACTTTAGACCAGGAGATTTACTGGGCTCCATGGAGCTCTAGGGAGGACATGTAATAGCTTCCAGGGACTAAGAGACCCCCCTGAAGTTGAGCTCACAATTCTGAGGATGCGCATTTCTCTGAGGAGAGAGTTCTTAGCTTTCATCACAATCTCAAAAGTTAAGAACTCTGGACAAAGGGGAAATGAAGCTAGAAAGAAAATCTGAGCTATTTACATGACATCGAATCCAATAGGTTTTCAGTATGAAAGTTCCCAGGTCACGTTAAGGTAATGAACACAAAATTAGGGATTGAGCAGTCAGTCATTCACGATATAACATGTTCTTCCTTTATGATTAATTTAATTTAACATAAGCTGTGAAGCCTCAGTCTTCTATGGTGGTCTTCTTAAATTGGAGTCCAAGAAACCCCTGAAATTAAATAAAAATTGTGTGTGTGTGGCCTATTTTTCTAGGGCAAGGGGTCTCCATTTTTCCAACAGCTTCTCAAAGGATTCTGGGAACTAAACAGCAAAAAGGTCAGGAAGTACATGATCCACTGCTTCAGACTGAAATGTGTTGTCTTTCTGCCCCTGTGTACTTGTTCCCTTTGCTTCCCTAGGCAGCTACCACTGATTGTGGCCACGGCAATTAAAATGTGTGGATCAGATTAGACAAGCACCATGGTAATGACGGAGTCTAGGTACACACATGTATGTATGTGTGTGAACTGGCAGGAATGAGCAGAAGCAATAGCCTAACAGTGCTGCGAGGAAGCCTTGCGATACGATTTGAGGGAGAAGGTCCCTTCCCCTATACAAAAGGAGCTCTGCTTTCATCTCTTTTGAGATGTTGAACTTCCTGTAAAATCTCATCTGAAGAGAAAAGGCTCTGCAGTTAAAAAGTGGCCAGGAAAATACTGATATAGGATCTTATGGAATAAAAGCAGTTCCTGGATAAACATTCACAATCTCTTGCTGATGTGCGGTAACACGGATTTCATAAAGATAGCTTGGCACATTTGGCGCTCACAAGATCAAAACCAGATTACTAGTTAAGTGGCACTCTGTAGTGAATCTCCAGATATTTTGTGAATAGGGAGGTGAATAATTCAGTGTCATCCCAAGACTTGGACTAGGTAGTATGAAATGGGTAGGGAAAAGGAAGAATTTTCTCAGGAAGATTTGACATTGAATTAAAGTCGTTAGAATTTGGCTACCTGACATACACAGGCAATGAATGAATGGTAGTTGTTTGGGTGGATGTAACCACTTGAATGTGTGTGGACAGTGAAGACTGTGTCTATTATGATTAGTTTGTCTTCCCAATGTCAGACCATTCTCCCATATAACACTTTAGGGCAGAAAAAGTCATCTACTGTACCTTCTCCAATGGGAAGTGGATCTGGTCCCGTTTTTTCAAAGTTAATAACTACACCACTCTGAACTTTTTGAACTAGAGATTCTAAACATTGATTCAACATTCTTTGTGTTCTAACACAGTAGGAGCGACCTATACCAGAAGGAAAAACAAACAGTACAAGTTTGATCAAATAAAATACTATTTAACAATACAAGCATTTGAAATCCTAAACTGTAACTTGAAATAATCATAAATACATTGGCAGCAAACATTACACTAATGTTGAGCTTAAGCAGCAGAGTTAAAAGATTCTGAAAAAAAAAAAACATGTAAAGACTGGATATAGCATTTCAGAAAAATTATACTCTGCTGTCCTGAATTCTTCCTTTAGAAATATTAAATATTGCCACTACCTCCTGTGACTTCACACATCTGTGTGATGGCAGATTCATCAGTTGGTACACTCCCTAGTTGCTCTGGTTCAGTAGAAGCCAATCCAGGCAAACGCAACACCAGGGCAAATAACCTTTGATCCCAACGAAAAGGTTCTTTGGTTAGTTCACTTCCAGGCAGAGGAGAATTCAAAGGAAGATGAAGCTGATAAGGCAAAATTCGAAAAGTTTCATCATAACAACCCATACAAAAACGAAGAAAGGGAAAGAGTTAAAGGGTTCACTTTTCTTTCATGTACTCAATAAAATGAAGCAATCTTTCAAGGATTACTAAGATGGAAGGTTTGATCAAACTTATTCGTAACTGGAAATTTATGCCTCCCACAGAAATAGCTACATGTTCTCTGCCATTTAAACGAAATTTTAAAAAATGAAATCTCACCTCTTCTTGAACACCAGCAGTACTTGTTAACTTGTTTCCATCTGTGATGGTAATTAAAATAGATGGTTCTAAAAAAAATGGATTTCTCCCCTAAAATACATTTAAAAAGTATTAGAACCGTGTAAAGTAATAAAATTGTATTTACACTTTTACATTTGTGTTGCCAGTGATCTCTCAAGTGTGTGATAAAATTTGCCTGGATAAATAAGAAGGAAAAGATTAGGGACTGAAGTGGGTGGGAATCAAAATAACAATCCCTGAAAAGGTAACATTCAGAATAAACTCAGGAATTCTTATAATTCAGAACTCCCTAAACTATAACATCCAAATACCCCTCTCCCTCTGCTTTCCAAGTAATCATAAAAGATATTAAAGAGATTGTCATGGCAACATCATCCACACCCGTGAATCCATTCACCTGAGTCAAAATCCAGGCACAGATAGGCGGACATTAGTGACGTACGCTCTGCAACCTGGAGAGTGACTCTGGTTATTGGGAGCAGAGTTTTTACAGTAGGAAAGGACAATGGTAGCAGCAGCAAATGCTATTCTGCCTTCCTCTTATTCTAGAGCTTTTTCATTGAATTGAGAGGGACGAGGGAGTTAAGGACACTGAAAGTTTTTCTTCAATAGTCTTGGTTTCAGTATTTCTCAGCAATGTATTCATCCCATTCTCAGATATCTGACCATCTGATGGGTAGGAAATTTCAACTCTTTTATGATCAAGCCACGTACAAGACCCCAAAAAGGAGGGATTTTTTTTAAGTGTGTATTTAAAAGATATATGAACCTCCTTTTGGAAGTTACGAAAAGTAGCAGAAAACGTAACCATGCCCAATTTTAAATTCTTACCCCAAGTCACCAAAATAAATTAGCTGTACTCACTCAAAATTTTTTTTACCTGTCCATAATTGTCTATTCCAGATATTAATCTATTGAGATTTAACAAATCAAATGAGGATCTTAGAGCCTGACCAAGAGTAGTCAGTCCAGAAGCCTGAAGATTTTTTAGTTCACTCATGAATGTTGCGTGATTTTCCTTCCAACCAGCCTGAAAACCAAACATTTACAAAGAAATTCCCAATTATACAATGAACAATATATAAAGTGCAAACAACCACTAAACAGCAAGTACCAAACCTCTAACAAATTAATAGTTCCTTAATCTAATTCTATTCTATTCTAATTCTTGACTGATCAAGTGGAACTAAAGCAAGTAGTCAGTTTCAGAAAGATCTGCCAGCATTAATGATCAAGAGCAAAGATACAAACAATGCAATCATCCATTATGGTCGGAGGGCTTTGGCTCAAGAAGTCCAGTTTTCTATTCAGGCTCAATCAAACCTACCAAAACACCTGGATATTTACCTTAGTTTGACACTGATGATGCGCTGGAGTAAGGGGGAGAGGAAAGAGTAATTATTTAAATGCATTGTCTTTGATAGAGACAATTAGCTACTGAGTGTCTGAGCTACATGAACTTTTCTAACCAAGATGCTTCTTCCCAAACAATATTTTCACTTTAAAGAATAGAGTAAAGGGGGAATTACAGGAATAGAGCCACAACTATTTGGAGACAAGCCTTCTGGCATCGTCAAGCATTCAGAAAGCCCCAAATCTAGAACAAGCGAGAAAGAAAAGAAACAAAAAAGTTTTGGGAAAAAAGCAGCATCCCCTAGGTACCCCCAGCAGCTATGAACAGCAGCAAAGAATCAAAGGCTCAAGGTCAACAGCCAACATGCTGTGATTGAATGGTTTGTAGAATAGAAGGAAAGAATCATGTTGACTGGTCAGTGATGGCTATAAAAACAAAGCAGCACAAAACGCCAAGAAAAGAAGCCAAAAGAAGATGGCAGCTAACAGCATGTCGTGGAGGAGTAGGCCAGCAAGGGAGAGAGCAGACAGTAGAGCCTGGCAACTTGGTGGGACAACCACCCGAGTCTTGGTAGCCCTGAGGGCAGCAGTGTGATACGATAAATACTGAAGTCGTGCCAACCAGGCCAGTACAGCTGGAGGTGGGAAGCAAGAGCAAACAATACCGAGATAAAGTGAATGCTTTCTATTTCATGTTTAGCTGAAGGCATACTGTCCATTATCCATACAACCATAAATTATCTTTTCAAGTTTCATAGTCTCCTGAAGCAGTCTAGATCAGAACGACTGAGAGGCAGAAAAGGGGCAGATCATTGCCTGCACCCTACCATGAAATATCTGTGTGACCTTGAGCAAACCTGTTGGCTCTTAGGACCTAAATCTCCTTATCTGAAAATGAAGAGGATTAGATAAACAGGGACACCGTATAAGGCTGTGCATGATACAGCCCTGGGGGAGAGTCATTCACATTGTAATCCATAAGAATGGCGCCCCCTAAGGTTGAACAGTGCACAACCTGCATAACCATACAAGGTGAAGGTGGTCCTGGTTAAGATCCATTCCAGTCCAATAGTCTGGGATTCTGTGAAATTAAAGATGTGCTTAAAAATGTTCTCTTAGGGGCCGGCCCCGTGCCTTGGCAGTTAAGTGCTCGCGCTCCACTACTGGCGGCCCGGGGTTCGGATCCCGGGCGCCCACTGACGCACCGCTTCTCTGGCCATGCTGAGGCCACGTCCCACATACAGACAGCAACCAAAAGGATGTGCAACTATGATGTACAACTATCTACTGGGGCTTTGGGGAAAAAAAAACTGATCAGAACCCTTAAAAAAAAAATGTGCTCTTAACATTTCACAGATATTAGTGACAACCAGAGCAGTGACCATTAACAATAAGACCTACATTCAGGCATTAAAGATCTAAAAGATCTAAAGAGAAGACTAGAGATAATTATGACAAAAGACCAACTTAATTTAAGAGATAAAATCAAATTTGATATTTCTAAAATTAGAAAAACATAAGAAATATCAGTTCTGTCAAAAGTCAGTACTAAGTCATTATGCACGTGAACATTTATTTTTAGTTTATTTTGGCTGCATTTCCTATTAATAAAATTATACGGTGTTTTCTCAATAAAAAAAAAGATGTGCTTAGTTTTTTTTTTCTTAACTATCCCTAACATATCCTAAGGTAAAATCTTTCCACGTGTTCCTTTGGCCAGATTGTATATACGACTTTTAGTACTTGGAGAAAGCAGGGCATGAGAATAATTCTTTGTGGCCCAAGGAAAATCTTACCGGACCAGGTAAACTAAACTTTAGTTAAAAGGAAGGATTATGATTTAAATTGTTCTCATCAAATACCTAGAAATATCAGCAGGTGATTACAAATCACACTGAATTCAAAAATTAGCTTTCTTCTTTGTGGTAGAAGAGAAAGGTGTACAGTTGGGAGGGATAGCCCCAATTCTTTATTCAACAGATTTTTACGGACCAACTATGCTATGTTGGACAGAATGTTCCATGCTGGGGATATAGAGAGGAATGAGCCCTTGAGGAGCTCCTGCCACAAAGGAATAAGGAATGCAGTTATGGCGACTGAAAGAACAAATGACCAGCAATCTAGGGAGGGCTTCTCACAGAAGATGGGGCATTTGAGGAAGCTAACGGCATGAAGAGAAGATCATGGGACTCCCCACACTGATATGAGGAGCGGACGGGGCAGGCCAAGGGAAGAGAACAGGGAGTTCATAAAAGGATAGGCTTCCTGGGGAACTGCAAGTAATTTGATTATCATTGCTCTGGGTACATGGCAGGAGGCAAGGCTGATAAGTTGGGCTCTGACTGTAAAGTGCTTTGTACATTATGCTCAGTACTTTGAATTTTATCTGTTGGCCCCGATAATAACTTGAGGTTTTTAATTAGAGGAGTGGCATGATCAGATCTGTATTTTAGCTAGATCATTCTGCTGGGAGTTGGAGAATAAATTGTGGGGTGGCTAGGAGGCTGAAGCTTGAGGCAGGGAAACTGGTTTGGAGAATGTTGTAATAGCTTATGAGAAAAGTAATGAAAGCTTCATCGAGGGCACTAGGGATGGAGAGGAGGTTGCAGATTAAAGAAGTATTTCCGAGGTGGAGTCCTAAGAATTTAGTAGCTAATTAGAGGGATAGGTGAGGGAGAAAAGGTCATACGTTAGGTTGAGGTTTCTGGCCTGGGTAGACCTGTGAATGGTGGGGTCCTTCACCCAGAAGCCACTTTACAAAGTTGACTTTTTTTTTCAGAGTTACTTCATTTAGCAATCTTTCTTCCACACTGTAAACTTAGAGTTACATCCACACAAGTGTTGAACTCTTGATAGCCAGAAGATAGCGCAAGGCATGACTAAAGAAAAATTAGTGGACTACTTCATTTGGTAAAGGGCTGGGATAAGATTTGAGTACGACTTAAGCAAACACCCTATAACTCATCAATATTTGAAGTAATGTGTCCTGATTGTTAGCAGTCTTACTACTGTATCTGTCAGAATAACTGCTCTTTAAAATTTCCTTTATAATGTGGATTGAAAGCATTTTACAAATTGTTTCTGCACCTGAATCACCGGCATCCTGTTTTTAGGTCAACTCCAATTCTTTGCAGTAAATTGGACGATACAAGAAATTTGAATGCTACTCCTACATCAGTACTACAAAGTGTATGGTCTACATTCACTACCCAAAACAATAAACTTCTTGGTGACAGTCTAGCTCCTTCAAGAGAAGAACTAAATGTCCCTAAATGTATTCCTCAGAATGCTGAAGGGGAAAAAAGGCCTACAGATTAATATAAATATTTACAGAAACTTATTCATGTGACAAATTTCTTCCAGAAAGATAATTATGAAGAGTGAATGGGAGAAAGTATATGTTTATATTCTTCATTCATTGCTTGGAGTTGATTTTTTTCCTAAATGAATTCAGGACAGCCCATTTGCCTTTTTTTTTTTTTTTTTTTGCTGAGGAAGATTCGCCCTGAGCTAACATCTGTTGCCAATTTTCCTCTTTTTTTTGCTTAAGGAAGATTAGCCCTGAGCTAACATCTGTGCCAATCTTCCTCTATTTTGTATGTGGGTTACTGCCAAAGCATGGCCGTTGATGAGGGGTATAGGTCCGCACCCAGGATCCAAATCCACAAACCCAGGCCACCGAAGCGGAGCGCACCGAACTTAACCACCAGGCCACAGGGCCGGCCCCCTATTTGCCTTTTTAATACAGTCTTTTCTTTCAAATTACTCCAAAGATATCCTACTCTTATGTCAGCAAAACCTTTACTCCTGATAACAACATCCATACATTCTTATGGAGCTTGACAGCTTACAAAGCACTTTCACACTTCACATTTGCTTATGACAACTCTATAAAATAGGCATGGGATTACCAGCCTTATTTTGTTTTAACAAACCAGGAAGAAGTAAGACTTAGTATGTCTTGTTTGTGGGGTTGACAGTGGTAGCGAGCCACACTCTGGAGTTGCACTACTACAGTAACCCTTAGTCACATGTGGCTTGAAACGTGGCTAGTCTGACTTGACATATAATGTAAGTATAAAATACACATGGGATTTTGAGGTCTTAGAACACACACACAAAAAGAAAATATCTCCTTATTTATTTTCATGTTGATTACATGTTGAAATGACAATGCTTTGAATATTTTCAATGAAACAAAATATATCACTAAAAGTTTCACCTGTTTAATTTTTAATGCGGCTACTAGAAAATTTTAAATGTTGTGTATGGCTGGCATGATATATCTATTGGACAGAGATGTTGCAGAGGAACCTGAACGTCAGGCAGGAGAGCTCGGCCTTGCTTCGGCAGACAACAGACTCATTATAGATTCTAAGGCAGGGGGAAACAGGATCAAAGCAGTGTCTCAGGAAGGTCAGTCTGGCGGTGACATATAGGACAGAGAAGAGAAGGAGAAACTGTACTTAGGAAAAAGAAGCTAGGAGGCTTAAACAGTAATCCAGGCCTGAGGAAATCAGGGCCCGAATTAGGATGGGAATGAAGAGGAAGGGGTTAATTGAGAAACATTTTAAACAAAGAAGAGAGGACTTGGTGACAGACAGACCATGGGCCTAAAGGAGAGAGAGTAGAAGATGATTACAAAACTTTTCTCCCTCCTCTTGGAGACCTAAAGGATAGAGGCTTAGGACAAAGAAGTAACCTGGGATGCGTGAAATTCTTTTTTTTTTTTTTCAGTGAGGAAGACTGTCCCTGAGCTAACGTCTGTTGCCAATCCTCCTCTTTTTGCTTGAGGAAGATTGTCCCTGAGCTAACATCTGTGCCACTCTTCCTCTATTTTGTATGTGGGATGCCACCACAGCATGGCTTGATGAGCGGTGTGTAGGTCCGCACCCAGGATCCAAACCTGTAAACCCCAGGCCACTGAATTGGAGCATGCAAACTTAACCACTACACCACAGGGCCAGCTCAAGCGAAATTCTAAACTAAGAGCTTATTGTCTTCACAGGTTAAGTTTTAAAAGTCTCCCAGAAGTAAAATGATGATGATGATGATGGTGATGGTGATAAATAATAATCATAGGTAGTATTTATCAGCGCCTATGTGTCAGTACCTCACTTATGCTAAGCATAGTATTTTATATGTATCCTTCTCATCTGAGCCTCATAACCACCTTATGAAGTAGGTGCTATTATTATTTCCATTTTACAGATGAGCACACTGAGGCTCAGAGAGGATAAGCAACTTGTCCAGGTCAAACAACTAGTAAATGACACAGCCAGGATTTGAACCCAGGTGGCCTGATTTTAGAGGCCACCAATTTAAACCACTGTACTAGAGATTCTTCTACCTATCCCACATATTCACCTCAGAGACATGTCTTGTTCTATAGCTTAAAAGTTCATAAATTTAATGGAATTTCCACATTTCATTTATATTTATTTATTTTTCCCCCAAAGCCCCAGCAGATAGTTGTATGTCATAGCTGCACATCCTTCTAGTTGCTGTATGTGGTAGGCGGCCTCAGCATGGCCGGAGAAGCGGTTCCTCGGTGCACGCCCGGGATCCGAACCCGGGCCGCCAGCAGCAGAGCGCACGCACTTAACCGCTAAGCCACGGGGCCGGCCCATCCACATTTCATTTAATTTAAGCCTACTTTCCCTGATGGCTAACCGCAAACCAGTTGAGTGTGGGGAGCAGGGAATTAGCACTTGGAAGACTCTGGTCTATTCCTGACTGTAACTAACTAGCAAGCAAGTGGTCCAGAGTAAGTTGTTTTCCCCTTACTGGGGCTATTTCCTCATCTAAGCAATGAAAATGCTGAAAAACCAACTCAAAGTTCCCTTCCAGTTTTCATATCCTATAATTCCATACCTCGTACCAATCCTTTATATAAATCTGACTCACAGAAAGAAAACGCCTCATATCTTAATAAATATGTTAACTCAGGCCTGGTTTCAATTTGTATGGCCAACTAAAAACGTCTTTGAATACCAACAGCAAAAGTATGGGCCTTTCACTCTATCAACGACTTGGGTTCTTGCCCCAGCTCTACTGACTGGCCACTAGCCATTTATTCCCCACTGATATCACCACAGAAAGGATAGAATTTGCACTTCCTTCCTCAGAAGGGCAAAGCCTAAAAGAAATATTTTCTACTACCCTCTGCACCCTTATTTGCATCTTCTTATCTGACTAGTGGGTTTGGCAACAGGAAACTGGCATGCTCCCTCTAGGCATGTTGCTAAAGCTCTTTCTAATTTTCTGGTACGTCCTCTGACATATGGTGCTTAAGGGGTAGGCTCTGCCCCTACAACAGACCTAAGGGGAGGTCTGTCAACATGTGAACTATTCGGAAGCTTTTTGTGAACATACAGCTAGGCTCCATCCTCCAGTCTAGCTTTTATTAAGAATAAAGCTGTCATGTAGAACTCTGGCTAACTCCTGTGTCTCATTTCTCCATTGGTTTCAATGGAGGAGGGAAAGGTGGGGGTGCCACTTAGTGGCTCCCCTAAACCTCAGCATCCTAATACTTGTCCTTCCTGAACTTCAGCCCATTTTGGCCAGACCATTTCTCTGATTCATTGATTTTTATTTTTTAAAATAGAAGAACCCTTTTCTCCATTGAAACCTTGCCAGGAAGTATAAACAAGTAAAAGAGATAAAAGCAGATCAACTGTCCTTGAAGGGGATGTGGGAGTGGTGACAGAGTCCATTCTGAAAACCCCTGCTCTGTCTCTAAAGGTCACTGGTAATCTTTTTCTAAAATACAAATGACCTTGTTAGACATACATAATGTGTAAATATAATGAACACACTATTCATTTCCCCATCCAATGTAACTAGAAAACATATTTAGGGCAGCTGCATCTCCCTCCCACAAGAGAAGTGCCCCTTAAAAACTATGTAAACCGAATATTTGTCAATCAACAAATAATTAAAATTCTTTAGGATGACAGCTATTGAAAGGGAATGGTGGTGAATCTTTTCAAAGAGCAAAAATCATCCTTCTATATTATAGATTATCACAAGCCAGGCTCTCTCACACAGCGACAGAACCTCTGACTGGAAGAGCGCCACTTGCTATGTCCCTCTGACTTGGTGCTGAGCCACTGTACTGACCCGTTTGGGGCACTCACACTCAAGATCCTATTCGGACAGTCCCCTGAACAGCAGTTCAGTTCAGTCCAGGGCTTCATGGCTTGTTAGCAAGCCCTTCACAATGAATAAAAAGCCTCGCTGGAATCCAAAGACAATACATGTTGCTTCCCTCTCCTTGACACCACTTTTTATCTTTTATTAAAGGAAATGAAATCAGCCTGGTAATATTTGCCCCTAATAATCCCATATAGAGGGCTATCCTGGACCTTGGGCTCTTCTTCTAGGTGGTTACACACTAGATGATTAACAGATTTGAGTCTTTTCCCAGATGTTGCAAGTTAAAGCCAAAGAGTCTAAATTTAGCAGGGCCATCATTTCTCTTGTTGAAAGATAAACTATTTTCCTTTTTCCATCTGCTCTCCACAAGTTTAGGGGAAACTTGCTCTGCAACAACGCAGACAATTTGAATAAATCAATTTCAACAGCATTTTTCAACCCACAGGTTTTCTTCTCCAATTTAACATTCTATCATCTTTGTCATCCCAAACTGTTTTTGCGTTGGTAAACTGACCAGTGGGGCAGAATGACATGAAAAATAAGAAGCCCTGCTTTTCCAATCTACTCTGTCTCCTGAGGAGACAAATGACTTTTCCCTTGGTCTTTGCCCTTAGCCTTATACGGAATATTTGTGCGAGTGAAAACTTTTCAACTTCAAGAATTTTCTTCTCACAACTAAAACGGACTCCAATTCTGATAGATATAAGACAAGGTTTTCTTGCCCTCTTAGGTAAACAGAACACTGTGACAGCTGAATCACCTTAAAATGTTCAAATGTCTTTTAAGTGTTTACAGCTAGTACACCTATAAAGGAAGTTGTTAAACTTGTGAAGTACACATTACGAGGATACCATATCATTAAAAGAATGGAATTGTCTTGCTTCTTCTACCTCCATTTAAAACTCTCTTCTTGCATTATATTTTCTGACCCTATCTGATGCAATTTTTTTCCCTTAATACTCTAGCAATTTGGCCTGATTTCACTTTTTTTGTGGTTTTCACTTGACTCAAGGTACTGATACACTTCTAAGTTCAAAGGAGGCATTCTATTATTCTGTGCTTTATGAGTACTAATATAGCTTTTTCTTATGAAATTACTTGTTTTAAGAATAACCAGTTTTCTTGGATTCCTTTTTGTCAAAGTTACTTCCCCAGGGACACTTTTTAGTGTCCTGAACTTGCTAAAATGCTCAAAGCCCATTTTATTTGATTACATCAGTTCTCTCCCTGAGAACTCTGAATGCTATCATTCTGTGCTCCAGCCCACCAATTTTCATCTACACGCTTCAGGAAATACTACCAGTCAAGACAACATAAAAGAATTTTAGCTCACTTGAGTCTTCTACCTTTTAACAAAGTTCTTAAGAAATTGACCTCCTAATATATTGCAGAAGCTTATCTGACAGTCTGTGGCCTACTGAATTGTTTTCTCAGCAGATGGTTCAAGACTCTCATGACCACATATTTTTAAGTAAACTGGGCAAAGAAATAATTCACAGTTTGATTCTACTGATACAAAGTTCACCATTTTGTGTTACCAGTCACTTTAAAATACCTAGTATGAGTTTTTTTTAGTAGATTAAACAGTTATAAGGATTAGTCTACAATATCGCAAAATGCATTTATGAGCTTCCAATTCCCATTCCAGGGAATTAGGATAAAATTATGAAGTAGCACCCCTCTCAGAGTTCACTTGAAAGCTCGATAAGATCAAAAGAAATTTGATCCTCACCAGAGGATGCTAACATGTAGAAACCGAATTTTAGAAACTTTTCTCCTTTGTCCGAGAGTTAATTGCACTGTTATTGGAGGAAAAATACCTTGGAGTTGCAAAAAATTTGCCAGACTCGGTCAGATATAAATGTTGTTTCCTCTCTCACCCTCAGACCATTTCAACTGTACCTACTGACCAATAACTATTATTAGAAAAAAAAGCTACTGCGTGGATCATATGTTCAATTGTCTAGATTTTGAGTTCTGATAGGAGATATTTTTATGAACACATACACAAAATAAAAATTAACAAAGAGGGCCTTGTAAAAATACACAAGGACAGGAGTGAGACTAGGCCACCCAAACATTGCAGAAACAGTTGAACACAGGAGATAGCAGAACGGCCATTCATTACTTTCTAAAGATTATATAGCATCTCTTTCCTCCAGATGAATTTTTAAAAATAATTCTCTCAAAACAATTTTATGAACTGTTTTTACATTATAAAAGTAACACACATTCATTGATAAAAATCCCAACAGAAATACAAGGTTAGTCTATCTCTTCACCAAACTCTCAGTTCCACTCTTTAGAGGTAACCAGTGTTAGGAATCCATCCTGAATGTTAAACTGTTAGCAGCAAACAGAACCGACACCAACAAGATGGAGTGACATTTACCAATAAAATGGAGCGACATTTACCGATTTAACCAGGAAGCGTGTGCTATAGCACATTAAACACGTACAGGGACTGTTTTCTAAAATTTAGAGCAATTTTGAAATCACCCCGAATTCATGTCTCAATTATTCTACTTCCTGTCTTTCAGTTATACAATTCTCTCCTGTACTTTTTTGGAAGCAACAGTGGAAATAATCTAGTCTAATCCCTTTATTTTACAAATAAGAAAATTGAGACCATAAAAGGTCAAGTGATTTGCCCAGGGTCATGTATCTATCTAATCAGTAGCAGACTGTGGCTAAGAACCCGGGTCTCCTGCCTCCTAGTCCAGCACTCTTTATGGAGGTGCTAAAGTGACACAATTTGCCAGATTTACATGACAGTGGATGGTGTGATCTACCAGACAGGCTATTCTAGGACCACTTTTTAAAATCTGATTTTTATAAAAGTACCTAGACTTAGACTTCTAACATATAGCTCAAAAACATCACTATGAAATGGAGTTTACAATGTCTATACACATACGTAAGCTTTTGAGAAAAATGGAGAGCTTTGCTCTTCACATCTTCAGCATTCTCCTACAAGAAACAAAACAGGAGGGACTCCCAACTTTCTAATTCCACGGCTGTATTAAAGCCTAGATATTCTCCCTAGAATCCTATTGTCTACTGTCTAGCTATGTGGGCTCCCTTTTGCAGAGACAAATGCAAAGAGAGACTGGGGCTTCTGATTAAACAGCAGTGCCTCCAGGCAACTTCAGGCCAATTTAAATCAAAACATCTTGGTCTAGTTCAGGCTAATCAACCACTAAAGGTCATACTCCAGCTCCCTCCTCCTTCCTTCTGCAACTTCTCATCATTATAATAGCACTTTAAAGCACCTTCTGTCACATCCTGCCCCTCAAATCACATCCTTAATGGAATGCTTTCAGTTCACTTCCAGCTCTCCTGGCCCTGTATCTCCTCTTCCTTTGGCTAACTGATGTTCTAAGGGCAGGCACCAGGAATGGGCAGACAGACTCAGGGGGTGGAAGAGACAGGTCTGGCTGAAGCGCAAGCCTCCTGTGGGGAAAGGAAGGGATATAAGTGTAGACAGACCCATGGGGAAGATCCCAGAGAGCTCAGAATGGCATCCACAGGCATGGGGAGTCTGAAGGCTTGGGAGGGGGGAGCAATGTGATGAAACCAGCTTTTTTAGAAAGTTGCCAGTTGGTGTGGGTAGAGAGTAGGAATTTGGGAGGCACTTGGGAGACCACGTAGAAGGTTGTTATAGTGGTCAAAGCATAAAAGGTCAGGACCTGGACTAAAGTGATGGCAGCAGAAATAGAGTTGAAGGAACATACATAAGAGACACTTCAAAAGGATGAGAGATGGGCCTTAGAAGAAGACAGAAGGACAGGATCAAAGCTGAATAATGCTTAGCTTTCAATCCTGGACGACTCAAAGATGGGGAATATGGAAGAGGGGATAGGCTTTAGAGCCATAAGGAGGTCTTTCTGACATGCTAGTTATGGGCTGATGGCAGGATAGATAGCCAAGTAGAGATGTTCTGTAGTCAGCTAGAGATGGCCTGGGTGAGAAGCTGAAGATGGAGAGGCATCAGTGCAGAAGGAATGTTTGAAACCATGAGTGAGTAGGGTGCATTCACCAAGGGATAGAATTTGGAAGATAGGGCAAGCATCATGAGAGAGAGGGGTGAAGAGACAAAACAGAGGAGGTGATAAGTTTCTGGAAGGAAGGAGTATTAACAGTTTCAAAAAGTAGTCAAGAGCAAAGAGAATAAAGATTAGTAAATTGGCCCAAGTAGCTATATAGTAAATCTTAAGACCTTAATAAATCATATACACTTTTCTCACTAGTACTATTCCTTACTTGCACAAACATAAATGTTGAGTCTTTTGTTCAGTAAAATTCAAATCCAGAGTTTGGCTCTTGGTACTAAGTTTACTAAACTATTCGACCTACGGGATATCAATAATGAAAGAGTAACTGTCATTAATGAATAGTATAATCAGGCAAATATGGTTTAAGATAACAGAACTCTATTTTTTCTATGAATATCTGGCACATCAGCACAAAAGTCTTCATATAACTTTTCTCTGGTTCAGTGGCTGAGTTGGCAATGTCTCCATTTCTTCTCTGAAATCCACCCCTTACCACCTTAATTACGCAGGAAGGAAAAAAAACTATCTGGCTATGGCAGGGGCGTGGCTTGAGGAGAATGGGAGATCTGGATGAAATGAGGATGGCACCATTAGGTGAGGCACGGGTTGATACACAAAACTCTGCAAAGGTAGTAGTGTGCATTCAGGCCTTTTGCAAAACCACTCCTGCCTCCCCACAGCTTGTGGATTAGAAGAAACTAAATGGTTACTGTGGAGTACACTGAATGTCTTTCTTCTCCCTACAAGAAAAACATTGATCAGGAGATTGATAAAGTGATGATGGCAAATCAGTTTCTGGAGGCCACTAGATAGCCCAAGACTCCCCTGTTGCTTTTTCAAGCCCACTACTCTTCCTATAAGGCCTACTCAGCGTAAACCATCAGTCCTCAAACTCCACCTCCAACATATACATACTATCTCAAGCTCCATCAACTTAAGAGTCCCAACAATTCCACATCTGTCCCTGAGTAGGGGCATAAGTGTGGCACATCAAAGGCCAAAGTGTTTCACAAACAAATACATCATGATATTCACCTAGAAATAGTCAGAGAAATAATAAAAATGGTAACACTGGCAGTAATAGTTTTCATTCACTGAGTGCTTGCCACAGTACCAAGCACTGTTACACCAAAAGCAACTATAAATAATAGAATGATAATTCTGTCTAAAAAATTCGGTTCCAGGACATATATCATAATGAGAAAATACCAGTGAGAAGTTATTAAAAGGAATGTTCTATCATGACTGATAGGAAAAGTGAAGTGGCTCATTACTGAAGACTCTGGAATAGAAACAGACCTGGGTTACTATTCAGCTGTGTTGCTTAACCTCTCTGGGCCCGGGTTTCCTTATCTGTTAAATGGGGATAATAATAGTACCTATGACTTAGGTTGGTTAGGAAGATAAATGAAATAAGCACTTTACATTCATCGGCACATTGCCCTGTACATAAGCATTACTCAATATATGTCAGCTGCTATTATTAGAAAGCTATTATATTATTGTTCATTATTACAAGGAAGTAGATATAAGTCAAATCATATCTGTAAAAGCCAGATAAAACCTTTGACTACAAGATGGGTTTTAGGAGGATCCAAAACTAAGGCTATTTAAAATGGTTCCACCTCCTATACATGCTATTCACCAGTATATCTGCACTTTCACCCCCCAGAATTAAACGTTGTATTTATTCCTTAAATGGGAGCCATCACAGGAACAAAAAATAACATAGTCACTTCTGTAATCCCCATTAAGAGGACTGAGTTGAGAGAAAGTACTAACCACAGGAGCCCTCCTGTTGTGTGGTCCTGCACCTTCCCCCTCTTTTTAGTGCCACTGATGACTTCCCATGATATAAAACAAGAGCTCTGCTAGGGAAGGAACATCAAGAAAGGCCTCCTCAAAAGCAGTGACACAAACCCCCCTTTGTTTCTTAGGTTTTACACCACGCCAAGCTAGAGAATTTATCCTTTATCCTACTTTTCTTAATGAATACTGTTCCTGGGAATTCTTGGGCCAAGTAGCTATGTAAACCTAATAAGGGATATGTTACATATTTCTAATAACAGTAATAGCATGGAACATTTAGTGCCACTGGTGAGCACATATTACAAACAGAATTCTGAGTTACTGTAGTTGTAGCAGGAGTTCACATATATATTCTATTGTACTTAGCTCAGGAAAAACTTCCAACCCAACCAGTTAGATTACCAACTGCATCCAAAACTCGAAGCAACCAAACTGGCTTTCAATACAAACAAGAATAGGATGCCTTCATATTTTGCCCCAGGGCCAAGGATTATCAACCCATCAACTCTGAACTGTATGATAACCTTTCATGCACAAATGAGTCCATTAAGTCGGTGTTCATTTTAAACAGAACTTGGAAAGAAAGGATCCGCTTTCAGAAACAATTTCTAGGACATGAACATCATAAATATCTTGAGAAAGAATATATACCAACACTGCTGTCTAACAGCTATACAGTGCAAGCCATATATGTGATTTTATATTTTGAAGTGGCCACATTAAAAAAATAGAAACAGGTGAAATTAATTTATTTAACTCAATATATAAAAAAGTATTTAAACTTGTAATCAATATAAAATTGTTAATGAGAAATTTTATATAATTTTGTACTATCTTCAAAATCGAGTGTTTAATTTACACTTACAGCACATCTTCCCCCCCTGCCCCAAAGCCCCAGTAGATAGTTGTATGTCATAGTTGCACATCCTTCTAGTTGCTGTATGTGGGACTCGGCCTCAGCATGGCCGGAGAGGCGGTGCGTCGGTGCGCGCCCGGGATCCGAACCCAGGCTGCCAGCAGCGGAGTGCGCACGCTTAACCGCTAAGCCACCGGGCAGGCCCCACTTACAGCACATCTTGATTCAGAGTAGTCACCTTTCAAGTGCTCAGTAACTGCATGTGCCTGGTGAATGCTGTACTGAACAGTGTCAATATAGCCAATCTAAAATATGAGTGACTGGCATATTTGAAGAGCCATGCCTACCCTCACTGCCACCTCAGCCCTTCACGCTCTCTGCTGGAGCCCTTATAGTGTCCCCACCCCTCACTGGGACCACTAGTCCAGCAGGAGTTGTGAGGAAGAAGGGAGGAAGGATGTGTTTTTAACAAATCACCTTGGAAACCCAAATCCATTTCCCAGTAGAAACAATAACAGACACAATAGTTCTATGGCTAAGCGACATTAAGGGTTAAAAAGGCTTTCCTGGGGAGGAAGGTCTGGGAACCTAATCACCGTTTAGAACATTGTATTCAGGAGATAGCATGTTCCAAGCTTCCAATATGCACGCAAAGGGACTGTCTGGATCTCTCATTTACACTCGAACTGGAAGCTATGTTTACAAAGAGTTTTTCATTTCAGGACTTAAACCAGTGGGTTCCCTTCTTCATCCCTGCCCCCTCCCCCCATGCAGCAGGTCCTTCAATCCTGTCCTTCTCTGGAGAGCACATTTCTCCCTGAGATGTGGACCAGCTGCCATGTTTGGCCACTCTGTGAAACTAAGAACCCTGTCTCCAGAGCAGTTCTAATTACCTTCGTGAAGCAAAGGCAAACTGAAAAGGACAATATTTGCCCTTTCCTTACGTGTGCCTTGCCCTTCTGCCATCCTCCCACTCCAAACCCAACCTCAAGGCCAAAAGCTCTCAGGTGGCCAGTACTCACGCAAAACTAGGCAATTTCAACTACATCTTTTCGGTTTCCCCCACCTTTCATTCTCCCCTCTCCCCAGCCCAGCTCAATGTATGCTTCTGCACAATAATAACAAAACAAGCACGCAGACAGCTTCCCCCTATTTCTCTTCAATTCCACCTCACGGCTCTTCATCACATCACAGGAGAAATATACAAACTCCAGCTTGTAGCTTTCAAAGCCCTGTTGTGGTCCAGTCTCAACTAGCTACAATCCTGACCAGATAAAAAGAATTCTTACTATGTCCTGCTCATCCTCGCTCCCTCACCTCCAATCCATTGGTTAAGAGCCCACTGTTCTCCACATCTCTCATACCTTAGTACAGTCACCTTTTTCCAATGACTAGGACCATGTCTTTTACCATTCTGATCTCCCCTTGGGCCAGGTCTTTCTTGGTGTCACCTTAGGCCTGTTAACAAAGCCTGGTCCAGAGAGGGTACTCAATGAACATATGGTAAATGAATGCCTAGATTTCTATAGCAGCAATCCACTGTCAGACTTATCTTTCAGAAACAGTATTTTGACCGTATCACTACAGTGGTGATAAAAGTCAGATCAACAGTTACCTGCAGGGGAGTAAGGGATTGCGGGAAGAAGCAAGAGGCATTTTCTGGGTTGAAATGTTCTGTACCTTGGCCTGGGGTGGTGGCTACATGAATGTATAAAGATGTAAAAATGCATCATTTTTGCATCATTGTAAATGATGCATCATTTACAGTGCATGATTAACATTGATGTATTTTACTATATATAAGTTATAATTCAATAAACAAAATAAAGGTGGCATATGTACATTGGTCTTGTAAAAATACAATTCCATCATATTATAAACTTGAACCTGGGGCTGGCCCCGTGGCTTAGCGATTAAGTGCGCGCGCTCCGCTACTGGCGGCCGGGGTTCAGATCCCGGGCGCGCACCGGTGCACCGCTTCTCTGGCCATGCTGAGGCCGCGTCCCACATACAGCAACTAGAAGGATGTGCAACTATGACATACAACTATCTACTGGGGCTTTGGGGAAAAAAAGGAGGAGGATTGGTAATAGATGTTAGCTCAGAGCTAGTCTTCCTCAGCAAAAAGAGGAGGATTAGCATGGATGTTAGCTCAGGGCTGATCTTCCTCACAAAAAAAAAAGAAAAAAAGAAAAAACTTGAACCTAAGTGAAAATGCTTGCTGTAATAAACACCAAACATATCAAATTGTTAACAGTGACCACCCTCTGGGGAAGAGCAGTGGAAACGGGAGGGGAGGGGGAGACTGGGTAGCTTTCACACTTACATATTGCTTGAAATCTTGTTTTCATTTGAGTATTCATTGAGTATCTACTAAAATCTAGGCACTCCCTTAGGTACTCGAGGTACAAATATAGAGAAGTTCAAATATGTGCCCTTAAAGAGCTCACATTAGGGAGGCCAACATGAACACTGATAATCACCATATAATATGCTAATTGCTATAGTTAAGGTCTTGACAAAGTGCTAAGGGATCACAGTGGAAGTTGTTACACTGTTTGGAGTAGGAGTGGGGCAGAGGGGCAGGATGACTTTTGAGAATGCAAAACTAAGATCTGAGGCATGTCAGGCCAACCAGTGTGTCCCAGGCAGAGGGAACAACATATGCAATGGCACAGAAACAACAGGCATAGTAAGTTTGGAGAAGACAGCCTAATTTCTCATTGTGGCTGGAGCCTGAGGTCCAGGAGAAGAGAAGAGAGTGGAGAGACACAGTTGGAAAAGTAAGAAGAGCACGAAGGCCTTGGCGGTCCGGCTAAGAAGTCTGGATTTTATTCTCATATGTCATAGGGAGCCACTGAAGAATTTTTAGTAAGGGAATGATTTTTATTTTATTTTATTATTTTATTTCATTTCATTTCATTTCATTTTAAATGATCAATCTAGTGGCAATGAGGGAGAAGAATCAGTGGACAGCAAGACCAGAGGTAGGGAGACCAATTGCATGGCTGCTGCAACATTGGTCCAGGTGAGGACTGATGAAGGTTGAAACAAAGGAAGAGCCCATAAGAATGAATGGAGACAAGAGAGGTTTAGGATACAGAACAGACAGGACTCCATCATTTTGTCAGCACTCCCCAGTCATCTTCCAGCTGGTGCCTGGTCTGAAGATAGCATTACTCCCTTGCCACAGCTCTAGTCTTCTACTAATAACTCTCCCCTTTTCTTTCCCTTTTTTTAACAAGGAAAATTTTATTCACTGCAAAACAAAACAACAAATAAAAGTACAGATAAATAGTGGTGTATATATAAGTGATAAAGGGTTATTTGTATAAGCTTTCACTAAAGTTGTAATTCCTCCATCTTCTACTCTTGTATAAAAGAAAAGAGCTACCAGGCAGAGTACCTCACTCCTAAAATTCTTTCCAGTAAACTATACTTAATTCATAGGTTGGATAAAAGTCTGTAAGCATTCAGTATTTATTTATTTAGGTATAATTGACATATAACATTATTTTAGTTTCAGGTGTACAACACATTGATTTGATATTTGTATACATTGCAAAATGATAAACACAATAAGTCTAGTTAACATCTGTCACCACACACAGTTACAGAATTTTTTTTCTTTTTTCTTATGATAGGAACTTCTAAGATCTATTCTCTTAGCAACTTTCAAATATGCAATACAGTATTATTAACTATGGTCACCATGCTATAGATTACAATCCCCATGACATTTATTTTATTAGTGGAAGTTTATACCTTTTGATCACCTTCACTCATTTTGCCCACACACCAACCTCCACCTCTGGCAACCACCAATCTGTTCTCTGTATCTATGAGCTCGGTTTTTTGGTTTTGTTTTTTTCCAGATTCCACATATAAGAGAGATCATATGGTATTTGTCTTTCTCTGTCTGACTTATTTCACTTAGCATAATGCCCTCAAGGTCCATCCCTGTTGTCCCAAATGGCAAGATTTCCTTCTTTTGTTATGCCTGAATAATATTCCACTGTATATACATACATACTATTGCTTGTTTATCCACCCATCCATCACTGGACACTTACGTTGTTTCCATATCTTGGCTATTGTAAATAATGCTGCAATGAACATAGGGGTGCAGATATCTTTTTGAATTAGTTTTCATTTTCTTCAGATAGAGTCACGTGTGCATAACGATGTTTTGGTCAATGATGGACCGCACATATGACAGTGGTCTGATAAGATGAATACCATATAGCCTAGGTGTGTATTAGGCGATACCATCTAGGTTTGTGTAAGTACACTCTATGATGTTCACACAGCAACAAAATTGCCTAACAACACATTTCTCAGAATGTATGTCAGTCGCTAAGTGACACACTTAACTCTAAATACCCATAAGTGGAATTGCTGGATCATATGGTAGTTCTATTTTTAATGTTTTAAGCAACCTCCATGCTGTTTTCCATAGTGGCTACACCAGTGTACATTCCCCCAAACAGTGCATGAGAATTCCCTTTTCTCCACATCCTCTCCAACACTTGTTATTTCTTATCTTTTTTTTTTTTTTCGGGAAGATTAGCCCTGAGCTAACATCTATTGCCAACCTTCTTCCTTTTTTTCCCCCTTTTTTCTCCCCAAAGCCCCAGTAGATAGTTGTATGTCATAGTTGTACATCCTTCTCGTTTCTGTATGTGGGACGCCGCCACAGCACGGCTTGATGAGTGGTGAGTAGGTCTGCGCCCAGGATCTGAACAGGCGAACCCCGGGCCGCCAAAGCAGAACGTGCAAACTTAACCGCTGCACCGCCAGCCGGCCCCTCTTGTCTTTTTCATAACAGCCATTCTAACAGGTGTGAGGTGGTATCTCATTGTGGTTTTGATTTGCATTTCCCTAATGATTAGTGCTGTTGAGCATCTTTTCATGTACCTGTTGGCCATCTGTATGTCTTCTTTGGAAAAATGTCTATCCAGATCCCTTGCCCATTTTTTAATCGATTTTTTTTTTTGCTATTGAGTTGTATGAGTTCTTTATATATTTGGATATTAATCCCTTATCCAACAGATGGTTTGCAAATATCTTCTCCCATTCAGTAGGTTGCCTTTTCATTTTATTGATGGTTTCTCTCCCCTTTTCTTATTTCAAAATAACTATAATCACATGCTTCAAATGGCCAATGGGGAAGGTGAAGAGGAAGCAAGATCAGGGGAGAAACAACTCATCACAAAAGTCACCGCATTGCCTTGGTGGCATTTTGAGTTTTAAATGCACCTTCCACCGTCTCAGTTTGCTCTCACAGGCCAGGTGGCTACTGTTTCACCCAAAAGCACTTCTTTAGCTTCCAAACACAATGCAAGGTTCCCCTAAAAGTCACTCTTTTCCAAATAAAGCCCATAAAATATACTCATGGGCATATGAAAAAGTTATGCTTTAGTTCAAATACCAATAAATGTTTGGAACACAGATCATAAAAAGCATAAGTTTACTTCCTAAATTTATAAGCCAAAATGCTGCCTTTTGCTGATACATGTCGACAAAGGCATGCAGATACCAGTAAGCAAAGCTAGCTACAGGATGTGAAAAAGCAACACTCAAGGGAAATTTTCACGTTTTCAAAGGCTCTATGTTTTCAAATTACAGACTTGTGACATTCCTTTGAAACATCTCTTCCTATTCATAAAAAAAAACTTCTGTCCATTATTTATACATGTGTTTCAGCTATTTCTAGAAAAGTGACTCGGTTTATATTAAAAAAGCATTTCCTTCAATAAAAAAAGAAATCATTTTAAGAATGCGGATTCAGACACCAAACTATTCTGAATACTTATATTATTATACACCCCAGTCTCATGGCTCACTTTCTTCTCAGTGCCCTCAAAGTGCTTTGAGTTAGTAGTAGTGACAAGCTTACCTCTGCTATTCACTGAATAAAAGGAAATTATGATTCATAGCAAAACAAAACATACGAAACAGCAGAACCTCAGCCAAAGCTATTAAGAACTATCATATAAAAAAACTCCACTTTTTAAAACCACATATTAGTCTTATAAGGATACACTGGAGATTTTAAAGTATTAAACTGGGTTTCATCCTAGCTGTGTACACTAAAGATCCCATTGTATAAATGTAATGTTAACACTTGTGACACTATGTATAAAACTTGTCTACGAAGCAACACGTTTCATGCAGCACAAAATGGTTGCATTTCATGTTTTTTATATGGTCCCCAAATCAAACTTAATTCCATCCATGCAAAGCTGACTGCAAACAACAGGTATGACTAATTTTAAAAGAGCACATAGCCATGTCCTAAGGGGTATTCAGTAAGAAGTTACTAAGTCCTAGGTGAAATACTATATTCACATACTCAACAGTATATGTTAGTGAAAAATTCCAGTCACAGTAACTTTTCACAACAAGATTTATTGTCAGAGCTTGTAAGTGGATATACTGGGAATAGTTCCACGCCTATTAGGAAAAAAAGCCCTCCCCACCAAATGCACAACTCATGTCTGTCACACCACCAATAGAATCGAATCTTCTAGTAGGATAAGAATTTGTTTTGCAGTGTTGGATATAACCAAGACCTGAGAAACAAGCAGTTATTTTGAGAAGAGATAAACAATGGCCCTCCAACCATAGAGAAATTGAAGAATACACTTCACCTTATTCTTCAGAAAAATAAGCTACAAATAAAACTCTTAGCATCTAACTCTGCTGAAAGAACCCCAGGCTCCTAATGAAGAGTGAAGTTTTAAGTAGGAACTAAGATGCCTGCTGACAATCAAAGACAGACCTATTTGATAAGCAGTGTGACAGAAAATAGACATTTATGGCTCCGAGCTATTAGCAAGTGAAAGACTAGACTAAATTTTAAGGAAAATTCACCAGATGTTCTAAAATTTCAGATCTTCCAAAATGGCTAAATCCCAAAAGCAAAAGAACAAATAGTTACCACACGCTGAGGAAGGGTTGGGGGCGGGCAAGAGGGAGTGGCTCAAAGAGACTCAGAAAAAGACAAGGCTACCAAAATCTGGCATATCATTAGTAATTCAGGTAGAGATAGCAAAATGACAAGAACATCACTAAGGTTATTAACCATTTCCTAGCACACGGAATTATCACGTTAGATTAACATGAAAAACCTAAAGAACCTTGGGAAAGCATGAAGACTAAATAAGAAGATAATGAATGATTAGTAATTAAAAATATTACGCGAAGTATCTTCCCATACCTGACCTACAGAAGAAAAAAAGATCAAATTCAATTTGGAAGAATGGTTTTTACTTTAGGAAAAAATGTAGTATATAAGATGGCAAGATAAAAAGAGCTAACAGATGAAATTTCCACTAAAAACAAAATCCAATTTTTCCCCTCTGTTCATAGAACTCTCTGGAGCCTCTAAAATACCATGGATAAGTTGCACAGCCACTAAAATTTTAAGTATGAAGACTATGCGAAATCCGGAATAATTCATGAGACAAAATAGGTGGAAAAAGCAGAACACAAAGTAATACGCACACTGTGATTAAAATGCTAGGTAAAAAGATGTAATTACAGTTGTTAAGAGGGAGTGCGACTTTCTTTTTCCTTTCCAAAGATTCTGTAGATATTGCCATGAAAGTTTTATAGATCAAAAACCATTTTTAAACTAGGAGGCTTGGCATTCAGAAAAATGTTAACTAAGTTATTCCTTTAAAGAAAAAAAAAGGCACACTGCTTTGTAATTTATCCTTTTTACTACTTCGAATTAAGGAGGACTTCAAATGGCCACAGTACAAATGGCGGGTTCTTATCTGTATTAGTACCCAAAGGGTGTAGACTTGCAGACTTAGGATGTACAAACATCTGCTTTTCTATGTGGAAAAAACAGTCACACCCTCTCGACAAACTGACATTTTTAAAAAGCTTATGGCATTTTGAAAGATGTCTACTTGCTCGATTTTTCTAAATAGATGAATCAAAAACAGAAAACAAAGCATGGAAACCAAAACAGTTTTAAGGGGAACCTCCTAGCCAAACTGTTAATGGAAGCTACGAGTTACAAAATTAAAGCCTCCCTTTGGTTTTATTTCTGAAGGAACACTCCCTCTGGCCAACGATTCAGTTTGGTAGGTTCCATTCTTTTAAACACCTCACGCTGCTGCAATGGATTACAACACGTCCAGGCTGCGCCTCCCCAGCAATATTAAGACAATTCTGAGAAAAAGAGGGCGTCTAGCAAAAGACGTCAAGGATTATGGTAATATATTTTTTGAATTTCAATACGCAAGCAGGGCTTAAGCAGGTTGATTTAATAGTCTGCGTTCTCTTTTATCGGGCCACTGCAGGCAAAGCAGTTCTTTATCTCCTCACCATTAGGAACATAAATTAACTATCCCACGGAGGTTAAGTCCTCCCCACTTTTCTCCTGTAGGTCAGAATCCTGTGAATCAAATCATCGAATTTGACCATTATAACTGCGCGCAGTCGAGTCCTCTCCTTCCTTTCTTTTCCCAGGACAAATCCCTACGTGGCCAACACAAACCTAATTTACGATGTAAATAGGTAGGCCAGGTCTCTAAAAAGCTCTGCCCCTTGTGGGTTCCGACTGGGCATCTCCCCGCCCCACCCCATCGCGGCTTCGGTGGAGTCTCCAATGAAACACTAACAGTAGCTAAGGTAACAGAGCCTGGCTTAACCGGACCAATTCTGGAGAAGAAATGGCAAGAGTTTCGCCGGGTCTGGGGGTTGGGAGGCTTGCTCGGCGGACAGATTTTCCATTGGGTGGGGGCGGGTCAGAGACCACAGAAGTGCAAACGCAGTAGTCTAATCTTTGAAGGCCGGCGGCTGGCTCTGCCACGCTCTCAGCAGGAAGGGGAGGGGAGCAGGAGGAAGAGGGGGCGAAGGAGAAGCAGCGAGGAGCGGGAGGAGGGGGAAGAAGGAGGGGCCGGAGGAGGAGCCCGGGCTCCAGGAAAGCCCGCGCGCCGGGCGCAGAGGACCTCGGGGCGGAGTCGCACGCTCCGCCCGGCCCCTGGGCCGCAGCCGCGCGTGGTGCGCCCCGAAGGGGCGGGCCCGCCCCGCAGCCTCCCTCCGGGGCTCGGGCCCTCCTTCCCCTCTCCTCCCTCCCTTCCCTCCTTTCCATCTCAGCAGCGCCCTCAGTCTCCCTCTCTGGCTCATACAAAAGCAAAATGTCCGCCATCTTCCAGGCGGCTGCGGTCGTCGCCGCCACCGGCTCGGCCCTCCTGTGGTTTCTCCCCGGGGCTGCCCCTCCCCCGTCCCCTCTCCCCGACCCTGGGCGCAGCAGCTCCTCGGAAGCCGCCGACTGCACCACTCCGCCCGCCCTCTGCGCGCCCCCCCCGCCGCCCCGCACGCCCCGCTGGGCGACGCAGGACCGCCTCGGGTGGGGGCAAGGGGGTAAGCAGCTCTGGCGACTTGCTCCCGCTTCCCGCCCACCCCACCCCCCTTGATGGCCCCTTTACCTTAATGCAGTACGGGGGTTCGTCGTAGGTGACCAGCATGTACCTGTCTCCGCGGCTGGCCGGGTCCCGGGCGCGCAGCTGCGGGACGAGGGATGACGGAGGGGGCCGCGAAGGGAAGGAGGGAGGAGGGGGCGATACAAACGTTACAGAAGCACCTAAATCCACCAACCCCCCCATCCCTCGGGAGGTCTCCCCATCTCTCCGCTCCCCTCCCTTTACCTTCAAGAATAACTCCACAGCGCCTTTGGCAATGTCCAAATAGGAGGTGCCCAGGTCAGTGCGCTGGTTCATAGAGGCGGACGTGTCTATGAGGAACAGCAGGATGGGCATCTTCCCCTGTACCCCTAGCTCCGCTCCCCACTTTCCTGGCCCTCTTGCCCTCACTGCCGCGTACTGCCACCCGAACCCTCAACTCTCGCAGAGCCAGGGTGCAGGGAGCAAGAGGAAGAGGGGGAGACGGGACAGGACGGATGGAACTGCTCGCGTCCTCCTCTTTCTGCAGCCCCACCTCCTCTCCCTTCAAGGGAACTTGAAAGTGTGAGCGTGTGTAGCCCTCGGGGACCTCCCCCTTCCTCTCCTGCCACCACTACTGCTGCCGCGGCCGCCGCAGGGACTACTGCCCAAGCACCCGTCCGCGCTCACTCAAGCGCTCGCCCCAGACTGAGAGCTGTCTCTGGTCACCGACACACAACTTCTGTCCGCTCACCTACCATCGGCACCATGTGACCAGAACCCACGCCATTGGCTGCCAATTATGTGGTATTTGCATATTCATTAGATGACAGGGCAAGGGGAGGGACTTGTGCGAACCCTGGGAGTTGAAGTTTGAACCCAGGCAGGGGGTAAGGGGAAATGTTAAGGACCATCTTTTAAAGGACTTGGAAGCTGTTAGGATACTTAGGGTGGTTTGGGTGGATTTTCTCTTGCTCTTGGAAGATGATGATTTGAAAGGAAGAGTGAATTTGAGCAACAGTTGTACAGAAGCACAGAAGCAGATGCTTGGACAGGCTGCACAGAAAACGCTCTGCTAACTGCAATCGATCAATCCTGCCAGTGGCTAAGACCAAAACATTTCAGAAGCAGCAAACTTCTTTCCTGGCAAGACCTACTCACATTCCTTTAGATCGTTCCCCACTCTTGATTAGTATTTGTAAGTGAGTTACTGGCTTTGCATTCCATGTATATCTATCTACTTAGAAAGGAAACTAAAGCTTAAACTCAGTTACCTAAACTGGCCTTCTTTAATGTACTAGCTTCTTCAGTTTATTGAGCTCTTTGAAGTATTGGCCTGCCTGTGGTAATTCCACCCACTGTTGTGTCTGCACAGCCTTCATACATGGAGGTTTGCCAACTCAGGTTCAGGGTAAACTCACATTTATTAAGCACCTATGAAGTGCCAGGTGCCCACGTAATCTTTGAAATAATTATGGTAGATGGTATTATATTCAATCTTCAGTAAAGAAAAGTGCAGCTCAGCAAGATTAGGGCAACGGTGAGGGAGGCTTTTAGGTCTGGCTCTATGGAGAGGCTCAATAAGTGGCCAACCACGCTTGGCTGACTACTTCATGTAACACATTTTTTAAATAAAACTATTTTATTGAGGTCATATTGGCTTATAACATTGTGTAATTTCAGGTGTACATTATTATGTATCAGTTTCTGTATAGACTGCATTGTACTCAAACCCAATATTATAGTTTTTATCGGTCAGCATACATATGTGCCCCTTTACCAGTTTCACCCTCCCCTCACCCCTTACCCCTCTGGTAACAACTAAACAACTTCCTTTCAAATCATTAGTTCTCCTTATCCATGTGTTTATATTCCACATATGAGTGAAATCGTATGGTATTTGTCTTTCTCTGTCTGGCTTATTTCACTTAGCATAATACCCTCAAGGTCCATCCATGTTGTTGCAAATGGCACAATTTTGTCTTTTTTATGGCTGAGTAGTATTCCATTGTCTATATATACACCACATCTTCTTTATCCATTCATCTGTTGATGGGCATTTGGGTTGCTTCCACATCTTGGCTATTGTGAATAATGCTGCGATGAACAAAGGGGGGCATAAATCTCTTTGAATTGTTGATTTCATGATACCCAGTAGTGGGATAGCTGGATCATATGGTATTTCTATTTTTAATTTTTTGAGAAATCTCCATACTGTTTTCCTTTAACATATGGAGGTGTGTATTCCTAGAAGTATGCTATGCACCATGTGGAATCCTGAGCTTCAGTGAGTTTATGATTTCATTGAAGACAGAAGATATATATATATAATATACATAATCTTTTATATATTGTTTGTATTATATATATATATATATACACACACATACACATTCAATAATATTTTCAGAAAAATAAGATTTCAGAAGAGGCCACATGGCAGTATATGAATCAGGGACAAACAAGTGATGCAAATAAAAAATGCAATGGAAGCAATGGTTCTAGAAGTTCAGAAGGTTTCTTGGATGAGGCACAAAGTGGGAAGGGAGGGATTCTGGGTTGGAAGGAATGGTGTGAACAAAAATTCAGCCAGAGATAACAATATGCATGGCGTATTTCAGGCCAGTCTGGTGGGATAACACCTGGTGGGAATTAATGGGGAGATAAGGATGAAAAAGACACTAGAAGTTCCCATTTCCGTTCTGATACGAATAATACTGGAGAAGGGTAATGCCTACATGGGCTAGGGTGCTAAAAGCGCGGGACTGGTCAGGGCTGGTGTGTTAGTTTTCTATGGCTTTGTAACAAATTACCACAAATTCAGCAGCTTGAAACAACATATACATTTATTACCTCACAGTTGCCGGGAGTCAGGGATCTGGACATAGTGTAGCCGGATTCTCTGCTCAGTCTCACAAGGCTGCAATCAAGGTATCAGCCGGGCTGTGTGTTCATCTGGAGGCTCAACTGGGAAAGAATCAACTTCCAAGCTCATTTAGGATGTTGGCAGTATTCGTTTCCTTGTGGCTGTCTGCTGGCTGGAGGCCACCCTCAGGTCTACTTGCAGGTGCAGTTCCCTGCTATGTGGCCTGCTCCATAGTCTGTTCACTGCATGGCTGTTTGCTTCTCCAGGGCCAGCAGGGACATCATTGACTCCAGTCAGCTAAGATGGAGCCTTGTATAATGTAACTTAATCATGAGAGTGCCATCCATCACCTTTGCCATAGTCTATTGACTAGAAGCAGGTCACAGGTCTCACCCACGCTCAAAGAGAGAAGATTATATAGGAAGTAACACCACTGGGTGAAAATCATGGGAACCATCTAAGAATTCTGCCTAACATTAGGTGGGGATGGGATTATTACCTGGAAACAAACTTTGCCTAGTTCAGTTTTTGTTAAAGTCAACTCCAAGAAATAATATACCACTTTCAGCCCACCAGATAAATGCATGGGGTTGATTGGTTGCTTAAATTATCCTTTGATTGAAGGAGGACAAGATTTCCTATTAGGCGTTTATATTTTATTACATATATATGTATGATATCTCTATAATAAATATAAATGTATAATATATAAAATATAATAAATATAAATACGTTATATGTTATATACAATATATATAAAATATTAAATAAATAGTAAATAAATTAATTAAATATTAATAAATATATAAATGTTTATTTTAATAAATATATAAATAGTAATAAATATATATTTATTTGTAAATATATAAATAAATATAGTAAATTAATTAAATATTAAATGTTAAATAAAATAATAAGTAAACATATATAATAAATATTTATATATAAAATACCATTTGTGAAGTGGGGCATATCACAGTCCTTATTTATATATTTATATATATAAACAAACATATTTATTTAAATAAGTAATTATAAACATAAATATTATAGAATAAGATATGATAACCATGTAATATTATGTATTATAAATTTATATATATGCACTGTGATATGCCCCACTTCACAAATGGTATTTTAAGATGACATAAACAAAATCTTCTTTATACTTTCCCCACAACTTTTCTACAATGAGTGTGCTTTACTTTTATAATCAGGAAAGAGATTATGTTAAAAAATTACATTTTTTATGTTAAAAATGTAATATGTTAAAAAATCACAATTTTTTTGATTACAAAGTAATCAAAAAAAAAGACCTCCCAGGTGAATACTATTGAAACCGTTTTCAGAAATGATTTACCAGTGTTAGGGAAGCACAAATGGTCTCAGTCACCCGGTGCTGCAGAAGCTGAGGGCACGCAGGACCCACGGGACCGCCCTCAGGATGTGCTCCCCATGCAGGTGAATGCCTTTTAGTGTATGTTTTTTCTAACAGGCGTGTTATTGATCCTTTTCGGCATAAGCTCAGATGGAGTTGAAATGATGTAAATATAGAATCTGAAAAATACCCGTGTCTCATTATAAAACTACAAAAGTGACAAGATACAAAAAATAACCATCTGGTGCATGTATGAGCTGATTCAGATTAAACCAAACCCCAAGCCCTCAGCATGAAGCTTCTCTTCTTCACTTCCTGGAGGAAAGGAAACCCTGCATTATGCTAGAGTGTGTGTAGACCTCTCCATCAACACTAAAACCCTCAGAGCCCTTTCTACGTCTTTCTCTGCTACAGAACATCAGCCCCTGGTGTTGTAGGTTAATTTGTGCTTTGGCTTAGTCTCCTACTGGAATGGAAACTCCTGGAGAGCAGGCAGAGCCTATAACCAACGCCTGGTGCGAAGTACCTGCTCCATAAATGTCTGGTGAAAGAAGTGTTGAATATGCCATGGCTGCCACTCTTGCACTGTCTTCTCAGTTCTCCTTTCCCAGCCCTGCCTTGCTGCCGCCGCCTGCCATCCCCCACCTGAGCAGAGCGGTTGGCCTAGTTCCCTGTCCCTGTGGATGCAGGGCCTTTTGGATTTGGGTCCCAATAGACCCCTTCAGGCCAAGCCCTTGAGCTGACCCCTCCTCCTCCCGAGAGCCTCTGCGGCTTCCATTTTGTGCTACTCACACTTCCTTATGAAATGGCTCTTTTTTGGGCCACTGCTTGCTGTTTGGCTCCCTCGGCCAAATCCTCTTCCCAAGTGCTTCCAAATTTCAGGCCCATTTTCATGGCCAGGCCTCTGGCCAGTTAACAGAATTCTTTTCTCCATTGCAGCTCTATGACCTGCACTAACCATCCTGTCTTCTCTCCGGTTTTCTCATGCTTTTTGAACTCGTGAGCTCTTGAAAATAGTTTCCTCTTGCTTCTTCATGTCTCTGCTTTTTATCAGCTTTTCTTTCACTAGTAGCCTCTAAATCAATTCACTTTAATTCCTCACCATACTCCCCCATTCCAGACTTTTCTACTTCATGTCTGGAGTTACCAGACATCTCTCAGGAAGGAATTCCCACCAAGCACTGCTCCTGGCCTTCATTCCCTTTGCAACAAATGTTAGCATACTTTGCCCCATGTTTACATTTTGTGTAGTTGGCCGTGATGTGGTCCACCACCATACAGCAGACCCTTTGTTTTGGTGAGGGATGGTTTGACTCCTCACTCTCCAAAGATTTGTTACCTTTTGCCTTTAAGCAGGCCCTAATGACCACATCTTGACAAAAAGACCTTACTTAACTGATTACTACCCCCTCCCAAATCCTGCCTTTCGTGGCTCAGAGGGGAGTAAACTCTCACTGTCTGGTTTCTCCACCACCCACTCCCTCCTCAAGTCTGTGCAATCTGGTTTCTCTCCCCAGCACTCTTTGGAAACTGCTCTGAGGTCCCCAGGGGCCAGCTCCTGGCCAAATCCAATGGTCTGTTCTATATTTTCCTTTGTTGACTGCAGAGCGATTTGTCACTTGCCTTTCTGAGCTCCCCCTGCCCCCGCCACCTTGCTTTTCATCACCTGCCACTTCTCCTGGCGTCTTCCTTACCCCTTGGACTGTTTGCTTTCAACTTCTCTGACTCCTAAACTTAATCTCTGCCTCGGTCTGTGGCTACCTCTTTTCTTCACACTGCTCCACAAAGGACTTTATTATTTCCACTATCTTTATTCATTTAGTCATTCTTTCTTTTATTCAAATATTTCTTGGGTGGACCTTCTATATGACAGGCAAAGAGGAAACATTGGTGAACAAGGGAAACAGCATATTGTAGCAGTAAAGAGCTTGGACTTGGGGGTTCAAATCCTAGCTCTGCCACTTACTAGCTATGTGACCTTGGGCAAGTTACTTAACCTCTCTCTACCTCAGCTTCATCATCTGTATAATGGTAATAACAATAGTATCTCATAGGATTGTTATGAGGATTGAAAGAATTAATATTTGTAAAGAGTTTATAGAAGTTCTTAGCACAGAGTAAGCTCTATATAATAGTGTTACATAAAAACAAGAGTAGATATAGTCCATATGCTCATAGATTACATTCTAGTGGGGAAAATAGTCAAAAGAGTAGATGAAGGGGCCGGCCTGGTGGCATAGTAGTTAGGTTCGTGCATTCCACTTTGGCGGCCCAGGGTTCGCAGGTTTGGATCCCGGGCATGGACCTACATACCACTCATCAAGCCATGCTGTGGCGGCGTCCCATATAAAAATAGAGGGAGATGGGCACAGATGTTAGCTCAGCGCCACTCTTTCTCAAGCAAAAGGAGGAATATTGGCAACAGGTGTTAGCTCAGGGCCACTCTCCCTCATCAAAAAAAAAAAAAAAAAAGAGTAGATGCAACGTTATATTAAGTTCTATGAGAGAGGAAATCTGTGGTGTTTTGGGAGCACTGAGAAGGAGTGTTTAATCTAGAGGGGTGGACAGGTGAGGGGGGCATACAGAGAAGGTTTCTGGAAGGATATGACTTTGGAGCTGTCACTCTCAGGAAATGTAGGAAGTAGCCTGGTGAAGGAGGGCTAGTGGAGGTGAGGAATGGTGCAAGGGAGGAGGGAGAGTGTTCTAGACAGGGAATGGTGAGGTGGGTGAGAGTCATTGAAAGAGACTCATTAGAAAAAAAAAGGAAAGTTCTTTATTGCTGGAGTGTAGGGGAGCTGGGGGCGGGGAGTAGGATGGCGAGAGAGGTGGCTAGAGGTGAGTTTGGAGAGGTGAACAGAAGCCAGGTCAGGCAGGGCCTAGTAGGCTCTGCTAAGGAGTTGTAATTTTATCCTGGGAGCAGTGAGAAACCATTGAAGGATTCTCAGCAGATCGTGTTTTGGTAATATCATTTTATCTTCAGCATGGAGAATGGATTAGATGAGGGCAAAAATGGAATCCAGAAGACAAGTTGGGGTCTATTACTTTAATCTAAGTGTGCCAAGTTATAGTGGTGACAAGGGGATGGAGAGAAGCACATGGATGCCAGGTACCCTTAGGTGGTAGGATACTCAGGTCTCAACCATTGATTGAATATGGGGTGTGTGGAAAAGGGAGGAGTCAAGGAGAACCGGTATTCTGGCTTAAGCAATAGAGAAATTATGGAGCCACTCACAGAGACAGGGGACAAAGGAGTGGAGAAGAATATTTGGAGGGGGGTTCATTCAACCAATGTTTATTAAACATCTACTATGTGCTGGGCATTGTTCCAGGAGCCAGATATACATCAGTTAACAAGACAGGCCCAAATCCCTGCTCTTGGGGACAGAGGATAAATAAACAAGTTAATATCTCAGTATTATCTTATATCTTATAATAAGATATCTTATATCTTAGTAATATCTGACATACTAATATCTTAGTATGTCAGATGGTGATAAATGCTATGGAGAGAAATAAAGTAGGGGAAAGAGTCAGTGTGCATGCAAGGCGACAAGCTGGCCGAGTAGAGTATAAATATAAGTCTCAGAGTGGGGAGAAGCTGTCCTCCTCGGGCAGGTTTTGGGGGGAAACACTAGAGTTGTGAGGGCTTCATTTCTTCTTTTTTTTTTTTTTGGTGTATTGTGGTAACATTGGTTTATAACATTGTATAAATTTCAGGTGTACATCATTATACTTCTATTTCTGCATAATTACATCATAGTCTCATGTGCACGACAAAAATACTAATTACAATCCATCACAACACACATGTGCCGAATTATCCCTTTCACCCTCCTCCTCCCCGCTTCCCCTCTGGTAACCACCAATCCAATCTCTGTCTCTATGTGTTTGTTTGTTGTTGTTATCTACTACTTAATGAGTGAGATCATATGGTATTTGACCTTCTCCCTCTGACTTATTTCACTTTGCATGATACTCTCAATGTCCATCCATGTTGTCACAAATGGCTGGATTTCATCGTTTCTTATGGCTGAGTAGTATTCCATTGTGTATATATACCACATCTTTATCCATTCTTCCCTTGATGGGCACTTAGGTTGCTTCCAAGTCTTGGCTATTGTGAATAACACTGCAATGAACAGAGGGGTGCATGTATCTTTACGCATTGGTGTTTTCACGTTCTTTGGGTAAATACCCGGCAGTGGAATAGCTGGATCGTATGGTAGTTCTATCCTTAATTTTTTGAGGAATCTCCACCCTGTTTTCCATAGTGGCTGCACCAGTTTGCACTCTCACCAGCAGTGTATGAGAGTTCCCTTCCCTCCACATCCTCTCCAACACTTGATGTTTCCTGTCTTGTTAATTACAGCCATTCTGATAGGTGTGAGTTGATATCTCATTGTAGTTTTGATTTGCATTTCACTGGTAATTAATGATGCTGAACATCTTTTCATGTGCCTGTTGGCCATCTGTATATCTTCTTTGGAGAAATGTCTGTTCATGTCTTTTTCCCATTTTTTAATTGGATTGTTAGTTTTTTTCTTGTTGAGGTGCATGAGTTCTTTATATATTTTTGAGATTAACCCCTTATCAGATGTATGGTTTGCAAATATCTTCTCCCAATTGTTAGGTTGTCTTTTTGTTTTGTTGATGGTTTCCTTTGCTGTGCAGAAGATTTTTAGTTTGATGTAGTCCCATTTGTTTATTTTTTCTATCGTTTCTCTTGCCTGGTCAGACATGGTGCTTGAAAATATGTTGCTAAGACCCATGTCAAAGAGCGTACTGTCTATGTTTTCTTCTAGAAGTTTCATTGTTTCAGGTCTTACATCCAAGTCTTTAATCCATTTTGAGTTAATTTTTGTGTATGGTGTAAGGTAATGGTCTATTTTCATTCTTTTGCATGTGGCTGTCCAGTTTTCCCAACACCATTTGTTGAAGAGACATTCCTTTCTCCATTGTATGTTCTTGGCTCCTTTGTCAAAGATTAGCTGTCCATAGATGTGTGGGTTTATTTCTGGGCTTTCGATTCTATTCCATTGATCTGTGTGTCTGTTTTTGTGCCAGTACCAAGCTGTTTTTGTTACTATAGCTTTGTAGTATATTTTGAAATCAGGGATTGTGATACCTCCAGCTTTGTTCCTTTTTCTCAGGATTCCTTTAGCTATTCGGGGTCTTTCGTTGTTCCATATAAATTTTAGGATTCTTTGTTCTATTTCTGTAAAAATTGTTGTTGGAACTTTGATAGGGATTGCATTGAATCTATAGATGGCTTTAGGAAGTATGGACATCTTAACTATGTTAATTCTTCCAATCCAAGAGCACGGAATATCTTTCCATTTCTTTATGTCTTCTTCAATTTCTTTCAGCAGCGTTTGATAGTTTTCGGTGTACAGATCTTTCACCTCTTTGGTTAAGTTTATTCCTAGGTATTTTATTCTTTTTGTTGCAATTGTGAATGGGATTTTATTCTTAATTTCTCTTTCTGCTACTTTGTTGTTAGTGTATAGTAACGCCACTGATTTTTGTTTGTTGATTTTGTATCCTGCAACTTTACCGTATTCCTTTACTACTTCTAAAAGTTTTTTGGTGGATTCTTTAGGGTTTTCTATATATAAAATCATGTCATCAGCAAATAGTGACAGTTTTACTTCTTCCTTTTCAATTTGGATCCCTTTTACTTCTTTTTCTTGCCTGATTGCTCTGCCTAGGACTTCCAGTACTATGTTAAATAGGAGTGGTGAGAGTGGACATCCTTGTCTGGTTCCTGTTCTTAGAGCGATAGCTTTCAGTTTTCACCATTGATGATGATATTATCTGTGGGTTTGTCATATATGGCCTTTATTATGTTGAGGTACTTTCCTTCTATACCCATTTTATTCAGAGTTTTTATCATAAATGGATGCTGTATCTTGTCAAATGCTTTCTCTGCATCTATTGAGATAATCATATGATTTTTATTCTTCATTTTATTAATGTGGTGTATCACATTGATTCATTTGCGAATGTTAAACCATCCCTGCATCCCTGGAATAAATCCCACTTGATCCTGGTGTATAATCTTTTTAATATATTGTTGTATGCGATTTGCTAGTGTTTTGTTGAGGATTTTTGCATTGATGTTCATCAGTGATATTGGCCTGTAATTTTCTTTTTTTGTGTTGTCCTTGTCTGATTTTGGTATCAGGGTAATGTCAGCTTCGTAGAATGAGTTAGAGAGCTTCCCCCCCTCCTCAATTTTTTGGACGAGTTTCAGAAGGATAGGTATTAAGTCTTCTTTGAATGTTTGGTAGAATTCAGCAGGGAAGGGCTTCATTTCTTAAGCACTACGTGCAAGGCAAGGTGCTCGGCACTTGGCACACCTGATCTCAGGGCAGCAGTCCTGGGAGTAAGGCCTATTGTTTTTCTTCCCATTTTTCCGGGGGAGAAAACTGAGGTCCCTCAGCTGCTCAGCTGCCTGACTCCAGAGCCCAAGCTCTCCTTCCCCACTCTGCAGGAACAATACTAGAATGAGAGGGTGTGTGCTGCATGCCCAAGAGCCCAGACACGCATTAGAAGCAGCCCAGCATGGAAGCAGCTCACCAGCAGGATGCAGAGGGGCCAGAAGAGAGAGGAGTGCGTGAGCGAGTCCACCAGCCCCAGCCAGCACCACAGGCCTGAAGACTGCCCTCTCCTTCCCCAAAACATTGGCCTGGGATAACCCATCCTGAGGGGTTGTGTGGGACCTGGGTGGGCTGTCATCTGCCTACTGACACCTGTTGACTTACCTGTGCTCAGGGAACCCTCTTTCTAAACCCTGTTGGGAGGAGAGCTGGTGAGGGGTGGCAGCAATGGTGGGATGCCCAGAGAATTGAGGTGAGCACCCTAGGAGGTAACCTGGGGCACCTGAGATCCAGGCATCTGCCAATCGAGGGCAGCAAAGTGCCCAGCACAAGGCCTAGCACAATCCTTTGTAGCTGCTGCCTTCTGTCTTGGGCCCAGGCACAGCAAGTTGTAGGGACATTTATAGACCTGGTTGCTCTGAGAGGTGGTGGAGGCTAAAAATAAAAATAGCTAGCGATGAAACTTGGCCCAGGGCAGCCCCCAGACAAGCTCCCCAGTGGGTTTTGCCACCTGGGTAACTTCCTGTCACCAGTCAGGACATAGGAGCCTCTGGGCTGAGGTCCTGGAATCTCAGCCTTTCCCCTTCATATCTTCCACCCTGAGGCCACCGCCTCATGTCCCCTGTGGTATGGAACTTCAGTCAGGAACTTCCAAGGCAAGAGCATCATCACTCTGTGTGTGGAGCTCCACGGGTGCACGTCATACACAGAGAGAGATTCCAAGTACAGCACTGCGGAAGGCAGTGCCTGCCACGGCCAGCCTCGGCCTCTCCTGCCTCCAGCAACCTGGAGCCCTCCGCCTCTCCTCCCCCACATCCACCAGGCCATCAAGTGCTGGTGAGTTTTCACCTTGTAGATATTATTCAAATTCATCTCACTCCTTTCCCCTTGGTTTAGGCCTTTTGCATCTTAGGTAGCCCATACCACTGACTACCTTTTAACTTCTGAGGAGTATTAGCGCTGTGAAAAATTCTTCAACAGCTCTTACACCAAGCCATTTCTACTAATCAAAAAAGAAAGATTTTTATTCCTGCTAATGCATAGATTGCATAATTCTTCCCACTTCTTAAGGCTATTTTTTTTTAAAAATTGACAATATTTAAACCATGTTAGAACATGTCCTTTAAAATGTAACAATAGTAGAACCGTATTTATACTTAGGTGTAGCAAGAACCCCCACAGCTAGTTTATTTATCATAAATCGCTTAATTTGTCCCATTTTCCCTCCTACCACATGGGGACGGAAGAGCTCTTCACAGCAGAGCTGGCTGGCCTTGCACTGCCCCCTAAGTCACTTACCTGGTGTTCAGGTCACCAGATATTTACTTAGGCTTACTCTGCTTGGCACTCTGCTAAGTGCCCGTGGCAAAAAGGTGAACAGGGCATGGTTCCTGCCTTGGTGAGCTTCTACTCCACTAGGGAAGGCTGGATATATAAACAGATACTTTCAGTACAATGTGGTAAACACTGAGCTAGTGAGAGAGTTGCACAAGGTTCTATGTGAGCACAAACGGGTAGGCTGTAGCCAGCTAGTTAGGGAAAGCCTCCTGGAGGAGGTGATATCAGTGAAGAAAAGGAGAGGCAGTTGTATCCCAGGACAGAGGACTAGTACCAGCCAGGGTCTGAGGCCTTGAAACAGATTAAGGTGCATGATGGCCCCTGCTGGTGGCTGGCCCAGGGCCCATTTATGTGGCCAGCACACTGGTCCCACAGCTGCTGCGAATGTGGGCTGCTAAAGGCTCACAGCTGCTCCCCCTTCTCTGGAAAATTGCCCTCAGGAGTAGGAGCTGCCTTGGCCTGGAGGTTAGGCACCATGCCACATGGGCAGCCTGCCCACCTCCCTTCCCCCAACCTGCAGCCAATGACTGACTGACACAGCGCCCTGGCCTCAGAGGAGGATCACCTTGTGGTGTCATTCGTGCTTCACAGCTTTCGCGATCTGGCCAAAGCTAGACTCTAAATGAGATCATATCATTGCTTAGCCAGTTCCATGCCCTCTCCTGCTTCCCTCCCTCCCTTCTTCCTGAGAGCGCTCCCTCAGTAAATTACAAGGACCCAGATCCTTGTCTCTGGCTCTGCTTCTGGGAACCTGACCTAAGATAGTATGTTTGATAAACCTTCTAGAAATTTGGCATACTTTGCATTTTGGCATACCTTGTATTTAAGGTGTGAGTTAGGGAATAATTGGAAAATTAAACCCAAGAATTCAGCAAGAGCCAGATCATAGACAACCTTGCATGCCATATTAAAGACCTTTGAGTCTTTTTTGTTTTTATATTACCTCTTTTTATATTAAAGACTAAGGGGCCGGCCCCGTGGCTTAGCGGTTGAGTGCGCGTGCTCCGCTGCTGGCGGACTGGGTTCGGATCCCGGGCGTGCACCGACACACCGCTTCTCCAGCCATGCTGAGGCCGTGTTCCACATACAGCAACTAGAAGGAAGTGCAGCTATGACATACAACTATCTACTGGGGCTTTGGGGGAAAAAATAAATAAAAAAAATTAAAAAAAATAATGAAGACTAAAGCACTCTTCCTCAAATCGTGCTTCCCACCTTTAATGATGTAGCCTCCCCACCTTTAGTGACTTACTCATTTAGGTTAAGGCATGGAGTCCTTAGTTAAATGCAAATCTCTCTGAAAGTGATAATCCATTGAGCCATTAATAATCTAATTCACCTTAAGGTATGATGTAGTGTGAGAGGTTGTATTTTCTGAAGACGGCCATACCTATGTATTTATCTCACCCACATGCTCTTACAATGTGACTAACATTCCTCCTACTGGGAGATGGAGTCTATGCTTCCTGCCTTTGAATCTAGGGACAGGGGTTTGCAACTGCACTGGCCAATGGCATGCAGTGGAAGCAATGCTGGGAGATGTCCAGGGAAAGGTCATAAAAGGCAATATGGCTTCCACCTGGATCTCTCTCTCTCTCTCTCTCTCTGTCAGGACGCTCACTTTTGGAACACAGCCACCATGTTGTGAGGAAGCCAGGCCGCATGAAGAGGCCACATGTTGGTGTTCTGGCAGACAGTCCCAGCTAGGCCTCCAGCCGACACTAGCATCAATTGTCAGACATGTGAGTGAAAGAGTGATCAGATGATTCCAGCTCCCAGCTTTTGGATCTTCCAGCTGAGAGTGCAGACATCATGAAGCAGAAACAAGTTTTCCCTACTGTGCCTAGTTTGAATTCCAACCCAAAGAAACCATAGAAATAATACATGATTATTGTTATTTTAAGCCACTAAGTTTTGGAGTAATTTATTTTGTAGCAATAGATAACTAATACATCTGTCCAGACTCTGAAGTTATGATTTCCCCTTCAAAATTAGCTCCTCTAGCTTCCCTACCCAGGTTAATGGTATCTCCAAGTTCTTTCAGGGACTGAGCTATTTTTAACTCACTCTTCTCTCTCCACTTACATATAATTAGTTGTCAGGTCCTATAGATTTTCCTTTCTACAGTTTCTATGCCATCTATCATTTTCCTTAGTACTTGTCTCTCTCCAGATTAAACTAACGCCCATCTCTAATCATTTTCCTACTGCCTGCTCTAAAAACATCAACTTTCACAGAAACACAACTTCCAGACAGGATTATATAATTCCATGTGGAATACATGTATGAATACATATATATATATTTTGGAATATTATATATATATAATGCTTTGCTTGTTCATTGTAACAAATTCAGATTTGTTACAATATAGACGTGTACAAAAAAGTGAATGTCTCACTCACAAGTGGTAATTACTGTTAACATTTGCTATGTTACATTCTAGACATTTTTCTAGGGGTGTGTTTGTGATACATATATAATAGATAATAGATATATATATAATAGATATATATAATAGATTTAATATATAAAATAGATACAGATATGTTTAAGAAACATTTTTTACAAAAATAGGATCACAGCACACAAATCGTTCTGCAGTTTTGTTTTTTACCAAACATTACTTCCTGGTTATCTTTTCATGACAGCACCTGTAGATCTACTTCATTCATTTTAAAAGTTGCACAGCATTTCACCATAATTTATTGAACCATTTCCCTATTGAAAAACATTTGGTTGTTTCTACATTTTGCTATCTAATAGTGCTGCAACGAGTGCAGTTGTGCAAATGTCTCTATGTACTTGTGCCATTTCTGTAGGTTAGAGTCCTGGAAATGCAACCATTGGATCATAGACTATGGACAATTTAAATATTGATAGGGAATGCAAAATTGTCCTAATGTGGTTGTACCAATTTTCACCCTCATAATAATATGTCAATGCCCAAACTCTAGCCAATTTTCCCAAACTCTAGCCAAAACAGGGTACTATTAATTTTTAAAATTTTTGCAAACCTAATAGGCAAAAATGCTACTGCATTGTTGTTTTAATTTGTATTTATTTAATTAGTGCAGTTGAACAGCTTTTCATGTTTACAGGCCCCCTATATTTCCCTTCCCATGAATTGGCTCATATCCTTTATCCATTTTCCTATTGAATTTTGAATATTTCTTAATACTTTCTATGTGCTTTTTATACATAATATGACTATTAATTCTGTCGTGTGTTTTAACTATTTAATCCAATCTGTTAATACATGTTTTAACTTTTTTTAATGGTGTCAGTTAAAAGTTTTAACTTTTCTGCTGTCAAGTTTGATTGACATTCTTTACGGTTTCTGGGTTTCTCGTCATGGTTTAAGAAGCTCTCCCTAATCCACGGTTATAAGAATGTTCTATATTTTCTCCTAGTACATTCATGGTTTTATTTTTTTGTGAGGAAGATCAGACCTGAGCTAACATCTGTTGCCAATCCTCCTCTATTTTGCTGAGGAACATTGGCCCTGGGCTAAGATCCGTGCCCATCTTCCTCTACTTTATATGGGACGCAGCCACAGCATGGCTTGCCAAGTGGTGCATTGGTCCGTGCCTGGGATCCGAACCTGTGAACCCCGGGCTACCAAAGCAGAGCACGCGAACCCAACTGCTACACCACGGGGCCAGCCCCTCGTGGTTTTATTTTTAAATGTTTAAATATTTATTCCAAAGGCAAAAAAATCCACATTAGCAATAAAATGGATTACAACTTGTCTCTCAAAATGTTACTAGTTAAGTAAATTATAGTATATACCTACACACCATACAGTCACTAACATAGATAAGGTAGCTCTTTAAAGCACTGACATGAAAAGATGTTCGCCAAATTAAGTGAAAAAGACAAAAGGTATAGTATGCTTTCATTTTTGTATATATGCATAGAGTGTCTGGAAGTGTATATACCATAGCATTAACAGAAGTTCTGGGATGTAGGCAAGTCTATGGAGAACTTTAATTTTTTTCTTTATAGTTAAAAGCTTTTTTAAAAATATTATCAGAAAGGAAAGATATTTTCCATTTTGAAAAACACTGCATAAATGATGTTACTGTTAGAAACGTGCTACACATGAATAAAAGGACAAAGGAACAAGATGGGGGAAACAACGAGAAAGCAGTTAGAAATCCACAGTTGACATCAATTCACATCTGTTAACTATGGGAACTGACTACAGACACATAATTAAACTTTACATCCAATGGACTTTACAAATACACAGCCCATTTCCCATTGTTTAACATAGCTGAAATATAAGAACGCTTAATTGCTCTTTGGCAAACATGTGTGCTAAATCAAAATTCTGATTAAATTAACTCTAATAAGCTACTGAAACAATGAGATATTTCAGAAAATAACATAATTTTCAATTAAAAGAGAAAAAACCTTCCGTGGCTCCCCATCATTAAGACTGTTTCCCATACTTGCTTGAACATCAAAATCACTCCAGGTATTGTTAAAGGAACAGATTTTTCAGGCACCATCCCAGACCTGAATCTAATTATAACCCAGAATCTAAGTCCTCACCAAAGGGATCTGGAACTCTATATTTTTAACAAGCTCTCGGGTGATTCTTCTAATCAGAAAAATTTAGAAAACGAAATTTGTGACCTAGGGAAATAAATATAAACTCTTTATGTGGACATTTAAAAATCTCTGTGATTCCTGTCAGCATTTGCAACTTCGTGTGAGTTATGATGCTGCGTTGTTCCAGTTGTTGGAACATGTTGGATATCACTTGAGGAATTTTTAAAAATTGAGATAGAATTCACATGCCACAAAATTCATCCTGTTAAAGAGTGCAATTCAGTGGTGTTTAGCATATTCACAAGCTTGTGCAACCATCACCACTCTCTAACTTCAGAACATTTCATCATCCCCACAAGGAAACCCTATGGCCATTGGCAGTCACTCCTCATTTCCTCCCAATCCCACCAGCGCTGACAACCAATAATCTAAGTTCTGGCTCTATGTATTTGCCTATTCTAGACATTTCATATAAATGGAATCATATAATATGTGACCCTTTGTATCTGACTTCTTTCACTTTACATAGTGTTTTCAAGGTTCATCCATGGTATAGCATGTATTAGTACTTCATTCCTTTTCATGGCTGAATATTATTCCATTGTATGAATATAACACATTTTCATTATCCATTCATTAGTTGATGGATATATGGGTTATTTCCTCTTTTTGACTATTATGAATAATGCTGCTATGAACATTCATGTCTGGGAAGCTCTTAAAACTACCAAATTCCCAGGTCTCACCTCAAACCAATGGAATAAAAGTATCTGAGATGTAGGGGACACTTGGTGCCTGGACATTCTTTTTAAAAAATTAAGCTCACCAGGTGATTCTAATGAGAATCCAGAGTTAAGAATTATTGGGCTAGATATCCCTAAGAGAGTGGTCTTAAAATGTGGTCCCTGAACTAGCAGTATTGGCTACGACTTGTTAGAAATGCAAATTTCCAAGCCCCATCCCACATTTACCCAATCAGAATATCTGGGGGATGCATCCAGCAAACTGTGCTTTAACAAGCCCTGTGGGCAATTCTGATACACATTCATGTTTGAGAACCACTGTGCATCACATTACCATCTTAAAATCCCCCAAATTCTGAATTTCAAAACACATTTGGGGAATTCCATTTCCAGAAAGATGGAGTGTACTTTCCCCTATTCCTCCCACTAAGTACACCTAAAAACTCTGGACGTTATTTATAAAACAAACCCAAGAAGACACTGAAAGGTAGAGAAAAAAAGGCAGATGGAGTAGGAAACTCAGAAGGCAAGGAACTAAGCAATGGTGAATTCTCTCAGTTTTCTTTTTCCCTCCTATATTTTAGACTGGGTGCTGGAGAAGCTGGCAACTTCAAATGCGAAAAGGCACAGACAGGAAAGCCTGCTCTCTCTAGCCAAAGGACAGGAGGAGGGGCAGCCTAGCAAGAGAGAAACCTGTTAGACAATAATCACTCTACTCCAGCCAAACCCCACAGAAAACACTGTGGCCCCAACCCACCCATGCTAGTGAAGTCCTAGTGTGGGACTTAGACTTCCACCCTCAACAGGCTGTGAAAAGGCATCCCGATCCCCCTGCTAGGGTGGAGTCAGGGGAGGCCTAGTGAAGAGGCAGGACTTTACTAGTGCTCAGGGGAAAATAAGTCACCTCATACGACCCACATTTCCCCAACATCAGTGAAGGCCATGTGAGGAACAGTAACAAGATACCCCAGCCTCTTCCAGCCAAGCAAATATCAGTGGAGACCATATGAGGAGCCAGAACTACCATCCCTGCATAACAGCAATGAGGAACCAGCCCAGGTGTCAATGGAGCCCAAGCGGAAAACCTGGACTTCTACCTCCACCTGTCAGTAAGGAGGCAGTGTCTCCCCTTCCCCTGCCAGAGCAGTGTCAGAAGAAACCAGCTAAAACATAAGGTTTAAATAAGAGCCAAACTCTCACAACATAATGCAAAAATGTTCATGTTTCAATAAAAAAAATCACTTGTTATACAAAGAACCTGGAAAATCTTAACAATGCAAAAAGACAATCAGTAGATGCCAACATCAAGATGACAGAGATGTTAGAATTAGTTGGCAAAGATTTTAAAGGAGTCATCATAAAAATGCATCAAGGAGCAATTGTGGATATATTTGAAAGAAATAAAAAATAGAAAAATCCCAGAAAAGAAATTAAAGATATAAAGAAAAAGTAAATGAAAATTTTAGAATTGAAAAATATAAAAACAAAAATAAAGAATTCAGTGGATGGCCTATCAGCAGAATGGGCAGGACAGAGGAAAGAAGCATTGGAGTTGAAAATAGAGCAATAAAATTTTCCTTTTATAAAAACTTGTATAACAGAGGGCCAGCCCCGTGGCTTAGCGGTTAAGTGCACGCGCTCCGCTGCTGGTGGCCCGGGTTCGGATCCTGGGTGCGCACCAACGCACCGCTTCTCCGGCCATGCTGAGGCCGCGTCCCACATACAGCAACTAGAAGGATGTGCAACTGTGACATACAACTATCTACTGGGGCTTTGGGGGAAAAATAAATAAATAAAATTATAAAAAAAAAACCAAAAAAAAACAACTTGTATAACAGAGATATGTGGGACTATCACAAAAGATCTAACATTCATGTCAATAGAGTCCCAACAGGGGAGAAAGAGGAAGGGACTGAAAAATTATTCAAAAAAATAATGGGTGAAACTCCCAAAATTCCTCAAAGTAAACAAACCTACAACTCCAAGAAGCTGCACAAACCCCAAACAGGATAAATCCAAAGAAATTCAGGCCAAGACAAATCACAGTAAAAATTCTGAAAATTAAATACAAAACAAAAATCTTGCAATCAAAAAGAGAGAAACCTTACCAATAGGAGAAAACCAATTCAAATAACAGTGAATTTCTCATCAGAAACCATGGAGGACAGAAGGAAGTGGCAACATTTTCAACTACTGAAAGAAAAGAACTGGAAATCCAAAATTTTATATCCAGCAAAAATATCTTCCAGGAATGAAGGTGAAATCCAGACATTCTCAGATGAAGATAAACTAAGAGAATGTGATGCCAGTGGAAAAGAATGGTTATGGGAACGTCTATAAACAGACAGGAAATAATAAAAGGAATCTCAGATTATCAGGAAGGAAGAATGACAGAATGAACAAAAATATGGGTAAATACAATAGAATTTTTGTCTTCTTTTGAGTTTTCTAAATTATGTTCCATGGTTGAAGCAAAAACCACAATACTACCTTGACCTGGTTGTCAATTATTTAAGACAATTATATTATAAAAGGGGAAGATAAAGGGATATAAAGTTCTTACACTCACCTAAACTGGTAAAATGATGATACTAGCAGACTGTGATAAGTTATGTATGTATAATATAATACCTAGAGCAGCCACTAAAAAGCTATACAAAGAGATACACTGAAAATCACTATACATAACTTAAAATAGAATTCTAAAAATGTTCACATAACCTACAGGAAGGCAGGAACAATAAAACAGAGAAAAGTATCAGGGACAGAGGATCATCACATAATGATAAAAGAGCCAGTCCACTAAGAATCCTAAATGTATGCACCAAACGGCAGAGCTGAGAAAGTTGTGAAGCAAAAACCAACAGAACTGAAAGGAAAAATAGATCCACAATTATAGTTGAAACTTCAATGCTCCTCTCTCAACAATTGATAGAACAACCAGGCACAAAATCAGCAAAGCTATAGAAGAATTCAATACCATCAACCAAAAAGATCTAATCAACATTTCTAGAATACTCCATCCAACAACAGCAGAATGCACATTCCTTTCAAGCACCCATGGAACTTAATACCATGATAGACAATATTGTGGGCTGTAAAGCAAACCTCAACAAGTTTAAAAGAATTAAAAGCATACAGAGTTTTCTCTGACCACAATGAGATAAAACTAGAAATCAATAAGACAAAGATAACAAGAAAGTTTTTAAACACTTGGAAACTACAGAACAGACTTCTAAATAATCCATAGATCAAAGAAGTTTCAAGGGAAATTAAAAAATACACTGAACTGAATGAAAATGAAAATACAACATATCATAATTTTTGAGACCCAGCTAAAGCAGTGTTAAAGGGGAAATTTATGGCACTAAATGCTTACATTAGAAAATCCAGCCATTTGTGACAACATGGATGGATATTTCGGGTATTATGCAAAGCGAAATAAGTCAGAGAGAGGTCAAATACCGTATGATTTCCCTCCTTAAGTAGTAGATAATAACAACAATAAACAAACACATAGAGACAGAGATTGGATTGGTGGTTACCAGAGGGGAAGGGGGAAGGGGGGAGGGGGGAGGGCGAAAGGGATAATTCGGCACATGTGTGTGGTGATGGGTTGTAATTAGTATTTGGGTGGTGAACATGATGTAATCTATGCAGAAATAGAAGTATAATGATGTACACCTGAAATTTATACAATGTTATAAACCAATGTTACTGCAATAAATAAAAAATGTAAAAAAAGAAAAAAAATAAAAGTCTTCACATATAAAACAAAAAGAAAGAAATGAAGAAAAGTATAATATCAATAATCTAAGCTCCTACTTTAAGAACCCAGAAAAAGAAGAGCAAAATAAACCCAAAACAAGGGGAAAGATGGAAATCATAAAGAGAAGAAATCAATGAAGTTGAAAATAGACAAAACATTACAGAAAGGCAGTGAACAAGAATCTGGTTCTTTGAGAAAGTGTATAAAATTAACAAACCTCTAGCAAGAGTCAACAAAAAAAAGATGGCACAAATGACTAATATCAGGAATGAAACAGGGGATGTCACTACAGACTCTGTAGCCATTAAAAGGAAAATAAGAGAATACTATAAACAACTCTGCACACATAAATTTGAGAACTTTGATAAAAAATGGACCAATTCCTTGAAAAGCACAAACTACAAAAATTCACCCAACATGAAATAGATAATTTGAATAGCACTGTAACAATGAAGGAAATTGAATTTATAACTTTAAATCTCCCTAAAAAGACATCTCCTAGCCCAGATGGTTTCACTAAAGAATGTTACCAAACATTTAACTAACGATTAACACTAATAATCCACCATATCTTCCAGAAAATAGAAGAGGGGAACACTTTTTCAACTCATTTTATGAGGCCAGCTTTACCCTGATATCAAAACCAGACAAAGATATGACAAAAACAAAAACAAAAACTGTAGACCAATATCCTTCATAAACTTAGATGCAAAAATACCCAAGAAAATATTAGCAAATAGGATCCAGCAATATAATAATGCTACACCATAACCAAATGAGTTTTATTCCGGAAATGCAAGGCTGGTTCAGTAGTTTTAAAAAATGAATCAATATAATTCCCTATAATAATTGACTAAAAAAGAAAAATCACATGATCATATCAATCACTGCAGAAAAAAATTTGACAAAATCCAACACCTATTTATGATTTTAAAAAACAATCAAAAGATAGGAATAGAGGGTAACTTCCTCAAGTTGATAAAGAACATCTGCAAAAAACCTTCAGTTAACTCATGCTTCATGGGGAAAGAATGAAGGTTTTCCCCCTAAGTTTGGGAACAAGGCAAGGGTGTCTGTTCTTACCTCTGCTGTTTAACATAGTACTGGAAGTTCTCTACAGTGCAATAAGGCAAGGAAAGGAAACAAAAAGCATACAGATCAGAAAGGAAGAGGTAAAACTGTCTCTGTTTGCAGATGATATGATTGTCTATGTAGAAAATCCCAAGGAATCTACAAAAAAACTCCTAGAATTAATAAATGAGTTCATTAAGGTCATGAGATACAAGATAGACATATAAATTAATTGCATTTCTATATACTAGCGATGAATACATGGACACCAAAATTAAAAATACAATACCATTTACAATTGCTCAAAGATGAAATACTTAAGTGTAAATCTAACAAAACATGTACAAGACTAGGATTTCTATGTTGAAAACTACACAAGACGGATCGAGAAATCAAAGACTATCTAAATAAACGGAGAGAGAGAGCAAATTCATGGATTGGAAGACTCAACATAGTAAATATTTCAATTCTCCTCAAATTGATGTACAGATTTAACACAATTCAAAATCCTAGCAAGATTTTTTGCAGATATAAACAAGATTATTCTAAAATTTGAATGGAAATGGAAATGAATCAGAATAGCCAAAACAATTTTGAGAAAAAAATGAAACGGGAAGAACCAGCCTACCCAATTTCATGGTGTAGAATTGTTATTTATTACTGAATTCTATTTGCTAATATTTTGTTAAGCTACAGTAATCAAGACTGTGTGGTGTTAGTTGAGAGAGAGATCAATGAAACAGTATAAAGAACTCAGAAATGGCCCCACATAAGTACAGCCAGCTGATTATTTTTAAAAAGATACAAAAGCAATTCAATGGAGGAAAGATAGTCTTTTCAACAAATGGTAATAGTGCAATTAGATATCCATAGGCAAAAACATTAATCTTGTTCTAAACTTCATATCTTATACAAAAATTAACTCATGACCCCAAAAGCATGATTCATAAAAGAAAAAAACCAATAAATTGGACTTCATCAAGTGGAAAAACTTTTGCTCTGTGAAAGACCCTGTGAAAAAGATGAAAAGACTAGCTACAGACTGAAAGAAAATATTTGCAAGCCACACATCTAACAAATGACTGGTATCTAGAATATATAAACAACTTTAAAAACTCAACAGTAAAGATGCAAACAATTCAATTAGAAAATGAGAAAAACACATAAATAGATATTTTACTGAAGAGGATATACAGATGGAAAATAAGCACATAAAAATATGTTCAACATCATTAGCCATTAGGGAAGTATAAATTAAAACCACAATGAAATATCACTACAGTACACCTATCAGAATGGCTAAAGTGAAAAAAAAAAGTAACACCACCAAATGCTTGCCAGGATGCGGAGAAAGTCAATCACTTATACATTGCTGATGAGAATGTAAAATGGTATAGTCACTCTGGAAAATAGTTTGGAAATTTCTTAATAACTAAACATATACTTCTCATATGACACATGAGAGAAGAAAGCTCCACACTTAAGACCTGGCACTATTGAGACCCAGTGTACCAGACCAGGAAAAGGGGATGGGGAGGGTGTGAGAACCTGCCCCTCTCTAGCCCTATTTCCACCTATTAAAGTTTTGCCCATCCTTAAAATGTTTGAATATTAGTAATTTCATATATATATATATTTTTTAAAATAATTCACTTTTTTTATTTTTTATTTTTATTTTTTCCCCCCAAAGCCCCAGTAGATAGTTATACTTCATAGTTGCACATCCTTCTAGTTGCTGTATGTGGGACGCGGCCTCAGCATGGCTGGAGAAGTGGTGCATCGGTGCGCGTCCGGGATACGAACCCGGGCCGCCAGTAGCGGAGCACGTGCACTTAACCGCTAAGCCACAGGGCCGGCCCTATATTTTTTTTGTTTGAGGAAGATTAGCCCTGAGCTAACATCTGTAGCAATCCTCCTCCATTTTGTATGTGGGTCGCCACCCCAGCATGGCTGGTGAGTGGTATAGGTCTGTGCCTGGGATCTGAACTCGTGAACCCAGGCCACCGAAGTGTAGCAAGCCAAACTTGAACCACTACGCCGTGGGGCCAGCCCCTCATATTTTTCTACCTAAATATCTCTGCCATGGCATTCCCCTTACTGTACCTTGACTTTGAGCTATTCATGTCCAGCTTTCCTCTCCCATACTATGTTGTGAGGTCCTTGACTTACTCTTTCTTTTTCTAAACCACTACATCACCTAGAGCGGGGTTTTGCACCCCTAGTTGGGGGGGAGTGGCCAATCTCTAGAACTCAAGGTTCTCAGACTGTAGTGTGCCTAAGAGCCGTGAGATGCTTGTTTCAATGTGGATTCACGAGCCTCATCTCAAACTCTGGGTGTAGAATCAAGAAGTCTGCATTCAGCAAGCTCTTCAGCAGATTTAGGCACTCAGAGGACCACACATTGAGAACCTCTGGTTAGGGTTGAAGTGTTCAGCCAAGGGGAAGGGCTTGTTAAAAATCACCGATGTCCAAGCCTTGGTGTATCTTGCAGTATTCTTTCTAATGTAGTATCTCAACCTTCCCTACACATCAGAATCACCTTGGGAACTTTAAAAGAATCCACCTGCCCAGACCACACGCCAGAACAATTAAAACCTAATGTCTGGGGGAGGGGAGCCCAGGGTATCAGTATTTTTAAAAGCTGCCAAATAGTCCCATTGTGCAGCCATTGTTGGGAAACAGTGAAAATAGAAAACGCTGAGACCTGATCAGGATTTAGTTTAAAATAGTGAGAAAGCAGAGAGAAGCAACGTGATCAGGCTGGGCTGGTACATCTTGGTACTTGCCAGGCTTCTAATTGTGGGGTGGAGATAGAGTGGGTACAGCCACTGCTATAGCTCCATTATAAAGCCCTTTCTAGGTAGTTAACAGGATGAGAGCATTCATTCATTCATTAACCAAATATTTATTGGTGAATAAGTGCTAGACCCTGGAAAAACAGTATTCTGGTAGGGAATACACACAATAAACAAATGAACACACTAATAAGTATATAACTATGAACCATGAGAAGTTCCATGAAAGAAAAGAACGTGATGTACTATAAAGAATCAATCACAAGAGAACCTAACAGACTGGAGAATCAGGGAAGGCCTCTCTGAGGAAGTGGCATTCCAGCAGACTTGTAGAATGGGTGAAAGTTAGTGGTTGATGAGGGACAGAGAATAGCTTTGTAGGCAGAAGAAACAGCCTCTGTATGTCCAGAGCCAGGAAAGAACTTGCTGCTTTTGAACTGAAAGAAGGTCAGGGTAGCCAGAACACAACAATAAGTGGCAGAGGGGCTGGTGAGGAGGGCAGGACCAGTTCATGCAGGGCTTTGTAGGAGAGAAGAAAGAGCTTGGATTTCTTCCTGAATGTGGTGGGAAGTCACTGGAAGGTTTGAGTGGAGGAATGGCATGATCTGATTGATGCAGTTGCTGTGTAGACAAATAATTGTAGCAGGGCAGGATGGGAAGCAGGGAGTCCACGAGAGGCTCCTCGTGTACTCCAGGTGGAGTAGTGGAGGTGAGGAGAAGTAGATGATTTGGGATGTTTTTGCTGTAGAAACAAGTCTTTTCCCCCATCCAGGGCCTCTCTGTACTCTGAGAGTGAGAAATCATATAAAGCTCCATGGTAGGACACTGGGGCATATACATGTAAGGTTAGAAATACTCTAGGGTGGGGCAGATTGCCTCAGGTGCACAAGAACAGACCACAGGTGGTGACAGCCTTGCTTCAACCATTCAGTTGGAAAGAAACAAGCATCTTAGTTGAAATCAGTGACAGATTCTTCCAAAGTGTGGTTGATCCATTGGTTTAACTTATTTTTATTTTTTTCTTGATATACAATTTAATCAGTAAAAGGCATGGATCTTGAGTGTACAGTTTCATTATCTTCCATCAGTTATTTTTGCCTTTCCTTTAGCATTATATAAATGGAATCATACTGTATATATTCTTTTGTGTCTGGCTTTTTTCACTCATCATAATGTTGTTGAGATTCATCCAATGTTGTGTGTATCAGCAGTCCACTCCTTTCTGTTGCTGAATAGCATTCCATTGTATGAATACACCACAATTTGTTTATCCATCCTCCTGTTAATGGCCATTTGAATAGTTTCCCATTGGTTAACTTTCACTCTGACTCCAGTTTCACCAGTAGACTAAGATACAGCTTCAATTCACTTTTCACTTTTTAGCCTTGTCTCATCATTTTCTACTTCAAATTTCCATTCTTACATATTTATCCTTCTATGCATCAATTCCCTTCCTTAAAATTTTTAACCGTTTTTATGGGAATACTCTTCTGTTTTTATGCAAAACAGTTCCAGTTACACATTTTCCAGGAATCCTCATATTCTCACTCCAGTGTATCTATCCCTAGAAAACAGATGATAAAAGTCAGTTAGATTCTTATTTAGAATATATTTCCCTCTGGAATGATGATTCACAGGTGTGATAGTAATCCAGGTAGGTGATGATTTGCAATTTTAATTTCATATCCAGTATAGGTAGTTCTCAAGACTGGTAAAATGAATTTTTTAAAAACTTTACATTTTCCAAAACAAAAAAATTACTGAGAAAAATGGCATTGTTTTGCATTTTTGAAAATCTCTTTAATGTCTGGTATAATAAAAGACAGCTAGATTCTCAAATCTGCTTCTGTGTTCAATCAGTTGCCATATGTTGTTTTGGTTACGGTATGTGAAGAAAATCAGGACCCACATAGATATGTAGTTGGAGAAAAGAGGTGTATTTTAATAACTTTTTTCAGATAATTATAGATATTCTTCTTTGATACTGTACCATGTGCCACATATTCTGATAGCTCTGGGAACTTTGGAAAATAGGAGCCATGGGGTTGCAGTAATCCAATTTTGGAGGTGTTGAAGAAGCTATATTCTTCCCTATAGATGCTGGTCCAGGCTTCAGCCAGGGCAGGGTTTCTCATCTTCAGCTCTATTGATATTTTGTATTGGATCATTCTTTGTTGTGTGTTGGGGTGGGGGGAGGATGTTTAGCAGCATCCCTGGCCTCTACCCACTAGATGTCAGTAGCACCTCCCCCACAGTTGTGACAACCACAAATGTCTCCAGACATTGCCAAATATCCCCTGGTGTGGCAAGGTCGCCCCTGATTAAGAACCACTGAACAGGTGCTCAAGAAAGACCTTTTTGGCTGGACTGAACAATTCAGGATGAAAGTTGAGTAAGGAAGATGTTTTTTGTAGATAACTTTACTTAATTTCTATGTTGGAAATACAAATGACAACAACAACAAGAACAGCTATCATTTACTAACTGCTATTAGGAACTTTGCAAACATTAACTAATTTAATCCTCACAGCAACACTATGGGGTAGGTATTAACATTCCCATTTCACAGATGAGGAAATCAAAACTCAGACAGAGTAAGTCACGTGTGCAAGAGAGAGGTAGAGCTGGGATTAGTATCTGCATCTAATTGACTCCTAACCTTATGCTCTAAACCACTGTAGTATTAGTTTTGTTAGAAATATAGTTTCCTCTGTGAGATGCTAATATCTGGCACACATTGTATAATCCTATCTGATGACCTTGTTTGGATCATAGAGTCGTGCATGATTTTAGATGGGAAATAGAATAGGGGGTGATTTCTTGACCTACTACCTGGGATAGCTTTGGGATAAACTTAATTGAAGCATTACTTTGATGGATTACAGAGACTTCTGAGGTAAGATCAAAGAGACATATGTATAAGGCCTTGGCGGACCAAATTACCCATCTCATTGGTTCTAGAAACCATGGCAATAATTAATCAAGCAGTCTTGTGAAGGTGCTGGCAGGACTTTTCTGATACCTCTGATTATCTCCCCCAATGGGGAACAATACCACCTCTGACTGACCCCAGGCCTGGCTGTTAAGCCCTTTGCTTTAGTTGAGGAGAAATATGTTGGGGGAATGTTAACCATGTACTCTAACCTCTGGGGCAGTGTTCTTCCAACCGTCCATCACAACCCTTTAGGGGTCATGAAATCAATTTAGTGGATCATGAGCAACAGTTAAAAACAAATAGAGAAGACCTGAGTAGAAAGCATCACACGGCCTCATGCATTATAAGCAGAACGGGCTACAGAATCTGCAGGGCCCAGTGCAAAATGGAAATGTGGGACTCCATGATCAAAAAGCAGGAAAGGAGTGTCGTTAAAGGTATTCAAATAGAAAGCTTTTTCCTTTCTTTTGCAGTCTCTCTCGACTTATAATATTTTTATTTGCTATTTATCTATTATCATCCTAAGTAAAAAAAATTAAAAATTGTTAACATGAATTTTACCATACATATTTATGTTTTGCAATGCCAGATTAAAATGCAAATGTAAGACCATTTAACTTACATGCAGAATCACCAAAATGACATAATTCATATTTTGTAGCTCATACATCCATATATAGTATGTATTTCGTTCTTGCTAGAACAGTGGACATGCTGCACATAATGAATTCAACTGATTTTATTTCATTTCTTTTTTAATTTTTTAATTTTAATTTATTTTTTATTGAGGTAGTAAAATTGACACATAACATTATATTACTTTCAGGTGTATAACATGATGATTTGATATTCTCATCACGAAACAAAAAAAAACTATTTCATTTCTTGATAGACATGCATTCTACCAACAGTCTCTACCTTCAGATTATTGATGAGTAAGGAAGGATGAAGGGGAAAGGGTTGGGTTATCTTTCCCTTTCCTTCTATGTCATCATTTTCAGCATAAGTGGTTAGCTAATACAGGAAAGTAACACAATAGGATGTGATAGGGTTCCTTGATCTTCATGTTTCTCAGAACACTATTGCATTCTTTCTGCACTGGAAACAAGTTCCGGTTCGAAAGGAAAGTGTGGCCTCTTTGGTTTGTCACCACCACCACCCCCCCACCCCTCCCCCACCTTCCTTAGTTGTAGATGCAACACACCGACCTTGTCCTCACTTTGAGTCTTGCTGAACTCCCACGCATTGTGGGTCCACTAGAGTTCTGTGCTCATGGGGCATCACAGATGCTACATGCAAATGGGGCAGCAAGAAATGGCAGCAGACACATATAGTGCCCGGATCTCATCTGCTCACAGGCATGCTCCACTGTTCCATCTGACTTCACTTGCAAAACACAAGTTCAAAAATAAAATTATTAAGAATTTCAAGTCAGCGACAGCAGAGCATTAAACCAAGCATGGGGCCCGAGCATGGAGCCCTGTGCTACCGTACAGGTCACACGCCTAGGAAGCCAGCCCTGATTGTAAGGTATTGTTTGTGAATGTTTTATTTCAGGTGTGTGTGTGAGTGTATGGTATGTGTGTACTGGGATTGTCATCAAAGTGTGACAGCTCCTGCTTCTCCCCTTCCCCTCCTCTACTAGGGGTTAGAGCTTTCTCTGGGAGCAGTAAAGTGATTTTAGAACAGGACTGGGGCCAGCTCCTTGGTGTGGTGCAAGTTCTCTTCATGTTCTCCCTTAACCCCTGCATCTCATGTGGCTGTTATGACGAGACAGACCAGGACCAGCTCCTGTTATGAGCAGGCAATCTTGACCTTACCCAAAGAGGAAACAAGAGTGGGCCAAGGAGAAAAAAGCAGGCCAATCTTAAGCCTACCTTAGGCCCACGTCTAGCCTAAATCCCTTTCAGCTCAAGGGACACAACGGGTCCTTTCACCTCACACATGGTGCAGGCCAGTTTACCAGGAGATGTAACTACTTAGCCATTCAGTACCAGGTAGGCTCTTTCCCGGGGCATCTTTGTGATCACATCCTACCCCAGGAATCTGTGCAGGTTGGGCAGCAAGATGGGCTTCAAGGATCCAGAGAACTTCAATCATACCTGCCTTTTTCACTATTAACATAATAGGCCTTGACATTAATTTTACTTTTTACATTGTAAAAATTCTACAATTTCCATAGAGAATTGAAATGATACAGAAAATTATACAGAAGAAAGTAAAAATTCCTTATTCCCTATAATTCCATCATAGCCACTGTGATTTTGTATATTTTCTGCCATTAATCTTTCTATGTGTATACACTACAATTAAAGACAATGGATCATATTGTGTATAGAGGTTGAAATCTGGTTTATTTCACTTAATATTATGAGATTCAGTTTCTCTCCCCTTAGTGCTGCACATGCGCAAACAAAATCTCTCTCTCTCATGCTGTCTTCTATAGATATTATTCCTTTACATGCATTAATATCATTGACTCAACTCAAGTTAAAGCTGTTGTTCCTTGTAACTAGGAAACATTTTTCCCACCTTTTAGTTTCCCTCTCAGAGGTGACCCTTATTCCAAATTTCATCATTGTTCTTGTAATTTGCACCCTCTGCCACTAGGTAACGGAGAAAGGGCAAATATTTTCCCTTGGAGCTAGAATCAGACTCCTACACCAATTTCACCTTTTATTCTTTTTTCTTTTTTTTTGCTGAGGAAGATTTCCCCTGAGCTAACATCTGTGCCAGTTTTCCTCTATTTTGTATGTGGGTTGCCACCACAGCATGACTGCCAACCAGTGGTGTAGATCCGTGCTCGGGAACCAAATCCGGTCTGCCGAAGCAGAGCATGCTGAACTCAACCACTAGGCCATGGGGCCGGACCCCCAAATTCAACTTGTTCAAAAGAATATATCTTTTTTTTTACAACTTTATGAGTACCCAAACTTTAAATGAAATATCCATTAAATCTGTTAACCAAATATAAAGCCCTATTTATGGACATCTTTTTCTAAGTAACTAGGTAGCCCTTTTCCCCTTCTTGCCTTTAAAACCTGACCTAGATAATAAGAATTTCTCTTCTCCTTATGCCTACCTGCACTTCTCTTGGCCTCGTGTCTGCTCAACTGGGAAGGCAGGGACAGTGTTTTATTGATTTATAGAACTGTGGTTTTAATAAATTTAAAAGGCTGAATTATAATAGTAGTGATAAAAAATAACTACTCCTTTTCCCCAGAATATAACTTTTTAAACACATTTATGCAGAAGAAAAAGAGAGGTTTCAAAATAAATACAACAGAGTTCCTCTCCACCGTTAGGGGCTTTGGCTGATTCCATGGTTCTTGAACTGAATTTCCTCCCCTCATCTTCTTCTTTCCCGCATTTCTAAGGATCACTACTCAGTTTTCTGCTGAAAGTCAACACTAATCAGAGAGTTGGAATGGTCGGGCTCTGGTGAGTCCCATTATATCCAAACAAGGAAAGAACATTTGGAGAGGATTTCTAAGGAAATGCCTCTGTCCATATTGTTATCATAAGTACATTCTAGAATGGATGAGAAATGATGGTGGCAACTATCCAAGGATCTCATAGCTCTAGTTATCTTGAGTTTGCAGAGTATGAAAATCATAGAATGCTAGACTCTGGAAATCATCCAATCCTACCCCCTTCATTTTGAAGACAGGGAAACAGATTCAGAAAATGAAGTAACTGGCTTGAAAGTCACCTATCTAGTTAGTGGCAGATCTGGGGCTAAAAGGCCAGGTTACCTGACTCTGAGTTCAGCACTTTCAACTCTGGCAAGTGATCTTGAACTGCGAATTGCTCTACTTGCAGAATGATTTTAGGCTCTGACGAGCCGCAGTGTGCTGAATTGTAGAAGAGCCAAAGGGGACTACTGCCACTTGCTGGCAGCATGTGAAAATTGGCAGGCGGTTGTTAAAAGGGAAATTCATTCGTTTATCATTCAATTCCATAAATATTTACTATCAGCCTGGCATGTGCAAGCAATGTGCTGCATGCTATGGGGATTTTTACATTCATGGAGCTGACGTTTTATTAGGGAGGTTGTTAAAAAAAACTACTTTGTAAGAAAGTATAAGTAAGTGCCATAAAAGCAGTATAGACACAGCCACGCAGGAGTTTAGGGGAAAGAGTTTAATGCTTTCTGATAGGGATTAGGGAAGGGCAGGGTATGGAGAAAGGACCGGTGAACTTGGCTTTGAAAGACAAACAGTTTAGGCTTTGTTGAAATGGAGATGAGACAGAAAATTCAATCCTAGATCTAGAAATCTTAAACATTATGCTGTATAAGGCCTTTGACTAGGTTGGGATTTAGGGTTGGGAAATGGCATAGATCCTTGGATGCCGTGCTAAATGATTTGGATTAATTCTGTAGGCAAATGGTAGCCACAGAAAGTTTTAAAGAGTGTAGTCTGATGAGAACTGTGCTCTCGTCCCCAAAGTGCTAAGTGCTTAGAACGTCAGGCCCTGAGAGCAGATCAAAGACGACAGTGCAAAGGCCTGGGTTCCATCAGAAATTCTGATGGCTGGTAAGTATTCTGCAGCTTTAATTGCTCAGAGCCTTTTGCTAAGCTCCGCTCTGTTACACTTGGCTGCTCAAGTTAACAGCTGTCAAATCTATTCCCTGAGCTATAGAGTAAACCAGGATTTTCTCAGAAGTCAGCTTTTATTCAAAGAATTTTATTATATGTTTTCTTGGAGGAAGGTTTTACATTGTTTTTTAAATTAGCAAAAATTTAATATCATTTCCTGATTCCAAAATTTTCTATCATTACAGAAGTATTGATAGAAAGTGAAGTATTATAGAAAGTGAAAGTGTCCCATAGTCCCAACCCTACAAAGATAATTACTAAGTTGGTACATATTCCTCCAAACATTTTTTTTTCTTGTATAGTAGCATTTATTAAGACAAAACAATTTTTAAGCAAACTATTCATGCTATTTTTTAACTTTCTTTCTTCACTGATCTATACAGCGTGGAAACTTTTCCATATTAGTACATGTAGATCCATTTAGTTTTTTAAAAATAACGCACCATTGTATATTTTCTCAGTTCCTCTATGAACAGACATTTGAGTTGTTTCCATTTTTTTCTATTATGAACAATACTGCAATAAACATCCTTGTACATAAATCTTTGCACATTTGGGGCAATATTTCTATAGGATAAATTTCTAGCACTGGAAATGTTGGATCATAGGGTCTAAAAAGTTATCCCTTAACAGATATTCAAATTGCTCTTTGAAATTGTTCTATCAATTTCTATTTTCAGCACAAGTGTGCTGGCTTGTCCACATCCTCTTCAATACTATCAAACTTTTAAACCTTTCCTACTATGATGGACAAAAAAGGATATATTATTGTTCCAATAATCAATATATGTTAAGCACCCATATTTAGGGTGAATTAGAAAGCTAGTGTTAACCAGCCTTTATCATTCTTCCATATAACCTGCAAATATCTTCAAAAAGTTCTTAAAGCCATTTCTCAGGGCCTGGCATGTTGCATACCCACTCTGGGAACACACACCAAGACATATGTCTGGTATAGGTTACTCTGTAGAGTTTGTACATAGGAAATATAGATGATAGAACTGGATAATGGGTGTGACTTAGGTTGCACATTAGTCTGATCCAAGGAAATAGCTGAACCACCCATCAAAAGACACAAATGAAGAAAATCTTGATCAGGTAACCAAGACCTAGGCAATGTAGTAGGTCTGTCCTGGGTCTGCCACTTGGCTGTTTGTCTCGTTTCAGTCTCACCATGTACAAATCACATTTTCCAAATGGTGACAACAACTTCACTAATACTGTGGCTCAAGCAATGTAATCTCTTTGCCAAATGACTTAGCACTGTTGGCTCAAACTCAAGAATAGATGATGGCATAGATTCCAGTCAGGAAAAGTAACAACTATAACAAAACCATCTAAGCCCAAACATTTGAGTAGTTAGCTTTCTGAACAGAAAAACCAACAGACCGACTTAGCACACAATAATCACAAATAATATCTATTTAAGAGAAGTCTACCACTCACCTCACTGGTGTTAGTCTAACTGGTTCTCTTCTCCTTCTCAGCACAGTGGAGGATTCCACTTCCCCATGCTCCTTTGCTGTTGGAAGGGGCTGTGTAACTCATTCTGGCCCATGAAAGATGAAGTGATGATTTCATGACCGGGGCATTTAATTGCCTGTGTGAGACCCTCCACTTTCTCTTCTCCTTCTCATAGTGATTATGGAAGCATATGTGGTGACATAATTGCCACAAAATCAGAGCAGCAAGTATCACTGAGTTACCACATGGAGGAAAGCTGCCCCAGAGTGTCACCTGGACTTGCAATGGACTTTGTGAGAGTAGGAAATTAAATTTTGTTGTAGTCAGCCACTGAAATTTTGGCTTGTTACTACAGCGTAACTGATACAGCATCCCTTGGCCAAAATGAACCTGTTAAATGGCCTAACAGGTGAAGAGGCAGAATGGTCAACTAAGAATCAATTCCCAAGTGCTTTCTCTGTGCCCAAGAGAGTGCTAGGTACATGCACAATGCAAAGATATCTGAAACATATTCAAACTCTCAATGTCTCTGTTGTCTTCTTTGATTCCTTCCACGCTCTGCCCCCCACATACACACAATGGGCAGAACTAAATGCTTCCTGTTGTGTGCTCTCATAACACTTTTGCCTCCCCCCTCACTCTCAACCCTTCAGCCAGGCTGACCTACTTGCACTTCTGTGAACAGGTCAGGATCTCTCTCGAGGCCTTTGTCAATGCTGTTCTTTCTGCTGGGACTGTCACTTCCCCTCACTGGGTTCTTGCCTAGCTAGCTCTTACTCATTCTTCATGTCTCAGGATTATGACATCACTTCTTGAATCCTTCCCAGCTCTCCCAAGTCTGGGTTAGGTGCCTCTCCTCTGGGCTTCCACAGCTCCCTGGGCCTCCTTCATCACACCACCTATCATGTTACAATCAGATTGCCTGTTCAGCTGTCTGTTGCCTCCACCAGATGGCTAGAGATTGTCTTGTTCACCTTTGTGATCTAGCATCTTATCAAGATCCTGGCACAAAGTAGGCCTACAATACGTTTTTGAATGAAATTAATACAGTATCTCATTGTAATATGACAATTTGTGAATGAATGATCTTGCTGGGTTCATGGGACACCAATAGGACAGGCCTGATCAGAGTAGAAGAGGTATGTTAGGAGTTGTGGGAAATAAGGGTGGGTGGGGGCCAGGATGAAGCCTGATGGGGAAGGGTCTTGATAGGCTAACAGATAAGTTTAGACTTTCTGCTATTGGAAATCCGGGGAGCCACTGAAAAGTTTAGTACAGGGAAGTGAGTGTCATATATAATGTCTAAGGACAATTACTCTGTTATCGGTATGTGGTGTGCAATGGATGGAAGGTGGGAGTCATTGTGGTCATCCAGGCCAGCTAGTGATCATTCAGGCAGGAGAAAATGAGAGCCTGGGCTAGGATGGAGGTGGTGGGACTGGAGAAGAATAGATGGTGATAGAACATTTTAAGTTATCATTAACAGGAGCCTGGGAAAATCACCTCACAAGGCCTTCTCTGATCATTGCAGTCTATTTTTCAAATCCAGAAAAAAAACCAAGTTAAAGTGCACACCAAGATAGTCTTAAAGGGAAAAGGAGTCACAGATCAGAATGGTTGAGGGTGGCTGGGGAAGGGTGGCTGCCGGGGAAGCCAGTCTCACCACTTTACAGTCTCACTTTATGAGCCCCAGTAATTTTTATTTTTGTGTCAGAGACTTTTTCCCTCTCCCAGCACTCCCTTTACATGAGTTCCAGCAAGGTGGGGCTCCCAAAGCCACCTTCCCAATTGGCCTTAAGGTAAGGATGATTCTGCTGACTTGACACAAGTTGTTTTTTCATGTGTGTGTGTTTGCGTGTGTGCTTGTGTGTGTGTATGTGTGTGCAGTAGCTCTTTCACAGCCATGGCTTCTAGAAATGCAAGGCTGTTATAGATACAGTCCTTCATTTGATAGATATCCTGAGCTGAATTATTGCTTAACACACACATACACACATGTGCACACACACACATACACATACACATGTGCACCCCTAAATAGGAAGAGTGGATGAACCGAATGAGTTAGCTCAAATTAGAGAAGTTCGCCATATAATATAGAAATAGGGGAGTTCTGTTTTCTCAACAAAAATTAATGACAGTGAATCCTAGAGCAATGACATCTAACAGATATATCCAGAACAGAAGTATAAACATTAATAGGAATATAAAATAACATGGTCGATTGACATGTAGACATAATTTTCTCATTCAGTATTATACAGAACTTATTAGGGTGTGGCATTTAAGAGAACAGACTGTAGTCAGTTAGACCTGGTTCAGGTCCTAGCCACCACTTGCTAGCCGTGTGTACTTTAACCTCTCTGTGCCTCGGTTTCCTCAGATGTGAAATGGAGTAATAATACTAATTCCATACGTTTTTGATGAAGATTTAGACAATAGATACAAACAGGCTGATATACGATAGTGTGCAATACATAATAGCTACTGTTCCTTAAATGTAAATGTAAGGTTCCATGTCCCTTATTAGTTGTAATATTTTCTCAACTGGCCAGATGGCAGACCATCACAGTGGAGTCAGAGGATGATGATGGAAATGATTAAGCCAAGAAGCCAGAGAGTCTCCACTGAGGTATGGATGACCTAGAGCCTTTGTCAAGCTCACCTATGTCTGGGGATTTTTATAATAATTGATTAGTACTGGCTGACCTTCCATAAAACCTAGTGTACTTTGCAAAAGTTATCCATAGTATATAGCCACTATGGACCCGAATGTGCAATTTTGTTCAAAAGGCTTTTCTCTCTCAACTGTCCATCCTCTCATCCTAGTTCAAGACTTAGAACACCTGAGAGGCTGCCATTCAAAGACTCATTCATTTTTCCTCTAGTGTAGTCTTAACTGTGGACTCTGAAAGCAGACGACCTAGACTCAAACACTGGAGGTACTACTTGGTAGATATGATGTCTTAGGCAATTTACTTAACCTTTCTGTGCCTTGATTCCCTCATCTGTAAAATGGCCATAATAATAGTACCTCCCTCACAAGATTGTTGTAAGTATTAAATCAGATAATCCCTATGCTACTTTGTATTACTATCTTTCTGTTTACATGTACTGTCTTCCCAACAAGATTGTAGCACATACCATTGTGGGCAGGAACTGTCCTATTCATCTTTGGAGTCGATGTCCAATAGACATTTGTTGTTGATTATGAGGAAACCTGAAGCAATGTTTTTCCTTAATACATTAATTTTGAAAGACAGATCTCTGCAACTGACATGAGGCGGGTTTTAGTTGACACTTTCTATTTATACTGAAAGTAGGTCAATGAAATGGGTCACCTGCCACCCTAGCTTTACAAAACAAAATCAGACACTTCTCATACAATAACAAATGTCTTAACTACCCTCATAACCCAATGTATGGCATGAAGTTTTTGGCCTTCGTTTTGATGAAATTCCAAAAGGTGAAAGTGTTTTTAGCAAAGTAAAGGATTTCTGCTGTGAGTATGGTATTGTACAGGACTTTTAGGTTTCTTTCCTGAAGAAAGTGTCTTTTTATGGAGAGCGTGTAATTGGCTACAGATGGATCCATCCTGATTTGTTGCCTAGTGACAGCCAAAGGAAGTCACCCTATGGTGAACCACAAGTCTGTTTGCCATTACAGTTTCACACAAAACGACCTTGTAGCAATGTTTGGTGAAAGCAATACAGTGCTCATTTGATCTCAAAACAGTTACCTTGGGGAGGTCTTATGCTGTGAACCCCTGGTTAGCTCTGGGGTGCCCTAGGACCACCAGCGAGATTTGGTTGAGATAGGAGAGTCCAGTAGGTCCAATGAAGCCCCCTAGTTACTTGGCATCACCCTCTACAAACCTGGGTTTTTCAGAAATCCCGGGGGAACTGATTATTCTGTATACCCTCTCAAGATTTCCTAACTGCTTCAGGGGTCTGGACTCAATTAGAGTCTACTCTCTAATCAAGTCTTATCCTTCAGGCTCTTTGACTCCCTTTCTCTCCATATACCTAGTATTAGTTTCCTAGGGCTACTGTAACAAGTACCACAAACTGGGTCTGTTACATAACAGAAATTTATTGCCTCACATTCTGGAGGCTAGCAGTCTGAAATTAAACTGTTGGCAGGATCATGCTCCCTCTGAAACCTCTAAGGGATTCCTTCCTTGCCTCTTACTACCTTCTGGTGGGTTGCCAGCAATCTTTGTCGTTCCTTGGAGTATAGATGCATCACTCCAGTCCTCTGTCTTCACTTGGCATTCTTCCTGTGTCTTCATATTGTCTTCCCTCTATACATGTCTGTCTCTGTGTCCAAATTTCCCCATTTTATAAGGACATATAAAGTCATATTGGATTAGAGCCCTGTTATGAGAGGTTCGGGGATTCGATCAGAGACGTAAAAGACACTTTCCACTCCACACAAATGGACTGAAGGTATATTTTATTATATAGAGGATAGTAAAGGCGATAGTCTGCAAACAGATCCAAATAGGTCAAATATTAAGAGGGAAGAAACATCAGCCCGACTGGAAAGGGAAAACACCCACATCAGCTGAAGAGAAATGACACAAATCAACCGGAAAGAGGTTGACCGGAAAGAGAACACATCAAATCAATTACTTCATATCAAATCAATTACTTCACATCAAATCAATTACTCACAACATCCACGCCCCACTGCCGGGAGAGCCCTGTCAGTCGACGCGGCTGGGCAAGGATCACACGTCCTGGGCAAGGTGTCCCTTCCACAGGTGGAACTCTCACCGGGTCTCAGTTTCCAGCAGTTTTTATACCATCAGTAATTTTCAGAGTAAGCAATTACAGAGTTTGCAGAGCAAGCATTTAGTGTTTCCATGCACAAAATGGTTATCAGTGGCGTACGTGCACTGAGCCCCCTGGCTAACGTCCGAGCCCAGTAGTTGTGTACATGCATTGTTCTCTTTGGTTATCGTCCCAGCCCGGCACAGATGGCCAGTCTATCCCGTGCTACGACGCTCCAAGAGCCTTGAAATGTTACAACTTGCAACTCCCTCCGTGAGAGAAGGGCCAGTTCCCACCACGCAGAAAGCAGCTTTTATATTTCTCTTTGTGCTGGTGGCTGTAGGTCAACGGAGCGGCCAAACATGGCTGTACTCATGTCAAGACAAGCCCACACTAATGACCTCGTTTTAACTGGATTACCTCTGTAAAGACCCTATTTCCAAATAAGGTCACATTCTGAGGTACTGAAGAGTAGGACTTCAACATATCTTTTTTGGAGGGGACACAGTTCAACCCATAACATACCTGTTTGTTGTTGTTTTGGGTTTTTAATCTCACCAGATTTCAGCTCCCTGATCCTTCTGTGTTCTCCTAGTCAATTAACCCCTTTCTGTCTTCAGTTCCTTCCCAATCCAGACTGGATCTGTGGTACATCATTCAGTGACTCCCTATCCCCCTTATATTTCCATTACAGTTTCCCAGAAGAAAACCCCAATCCTGGATCAATACAACTGCACCTGCCTTCTTTCTGCCTTCTTACTCTAGGACTGCTGAGTGCTGCAAGAGGAAATCCTGCAACCATGTGGGCGGGTGCCAGCCACTACAAATTCATAGTCTCCAACCCAGACTCAGTCCTTGATGCCATCCAGCAGTCTTTCTCTGATCCAAAGCCAGCAGTCCCAGTCTCTCTCTGTATTAGTCAGGGTTCTCCAGAGAAACAGATCCAATAGGATATATCTCCATCTCTAACTATTACCTATCTATCTATCTGCCTGTCTGTCTGTCTATCTATCTATCTATCTATCTATCTAGAGATTTTAAGGAACTGGCTTACATGATTGTGGGGGCTGGCAAGTCGGAATTCTGCAGGGCAGGCCAGCAGACTGAAGACCCAGGGAAGAGCTGATGTCGCAGCTTGAGTCCAAAGGCAGTTTATTGACAGGATCCCTTCTTCCTTGGTGGACCTCAGTCTTTTTCTCCTGAGCCCTTCAGTTGATGAGGCTTACTCACATTATGGAAGGGAACCTGCTTTACTCAAAATCTACTGAATTAAATGTTAATCTCATCTAAAAAATACCTTCACAGCAACATATAGACTAGTGTTTGGCCAAATATCTGGGTACTGTGGCCCAGCCAAGTTGAAACATAAAATTAACCATCACATTTTTCCATGCCCCTTAGGAACTATTTGAAACTTTCTCAACTTGTAACCCTCAGTCGTAATAAACGGACTTTGCTTCCTATTCTTCAGGGAAAGTGGACATTTTTAGTCAGGAGGCTCCTCAGCTTTCCACCTTCACACCACTAAAAACCCACCCGCTTCAGCAGCCATCCTTGCCTCCTTGTTTCTTGTCAGAGAGGAAGAGGAGTTGTTCCTTCTGAGCCCAGTCTCACCATCTGTGCTCTGGGTTTTGATTACCACTGCATTTTCAGGACCTATATAGTATGAGGAATATGGTAGCCCCTCAAACATTTGTTGACTCACTGAATGAATCCCCTCCTGACCTTTCCTCCATTTCCCCCCTTTACCCTCTATTTTCAACCCCTTCTTCACTCTTTAATGTTTCTCATCAACATTTAAATAAACTCCAGTCTTTCCCATCAAAACAACACCAACATAATCACCACCGCTGACTCTGTCTCTTTCTAGCTATTGCCGTTTCTTCTTCCTTCAAGGTCACACTTCACAAAAGAATTGTCTATATTTGCTGCCTCCACATCTTGCTCTCCCATCCACTCCTCAACTGCAATCTGGCTTCTACTCGCATTGCACAATTGATATTGGTCTTGACAAAATTCAGTCTTTTTCTTTTTGGTCATCTCCACAGTATTGGACACTGTTGACACCTGTCCTCCTCTCCCTCTGCCCTCAAAATTATCTTTCTATGACATGACTTCTTATCCAGACTGGACTGCAAGATCCAATCTTTCAGTTACTTGCTTACTAATATCATCACTTTTTGGCCCCCCTTCCCCTTTAGTCTTACCAGTTTGGAAGAACCCCATCACACTTCTGTTAATGAAAGACTTCATTGTTCCCCCATGGTGTTCATTCTTAAAAACTTGTTCTTACAGGTGTATTCCTGGTGGTCATTGGCTGAAGGGCACTGACACTTCCAAGCTGCCCAAATATTGGGGCATAAGAAGCACTGGCAGGCATCAAAAAGACTAGAATTGAAGTATGGAAAATTTTCACCCCTCCACCCCCACCTCATCATCCAGCATTACTCAACACCCAGTCAGTTGAGCTTATCACAAGAACACAGCGATTAGATTTTTCTGTCATAGGCAACTGAAGCAATCCCACGCAGAAATTGGTCCCTAGAAGTGGGGTCTGGCAAGGGGCAAGCCAAACAATGTGGAATTGACTAAGGCAAGGTTGGGTGGTTGGCAGTGAAAAGGCCTCTATCTTGAGTTGGGAAAATGGGCAAACCTTGTTAGATGGCTTCAAAGTGGTCATTTTTTGTAAACTGTGTGCCTAGAGAGGTTAGGGCCTCATGGGGTTTTGTAGAGAATTAAGATATAGGCGTTTTGGTTTCTCCTTGTGGCATTTAGAAAGGTTCTACAAGGAAAAGACAAGTTTTGAGTGATGAAGCTGATCTATCTGAAAGCAGAGAGGGAAGAAAGTACGACTTTCCTAATAGAAGCCCTGCAGTCTACACTCCAAGATGGCTGAGTCAGACAACTGTGCAAGGTGGACAAAGCCCAATTATCTGCCCCAAGGTGAAGGTAGGGCCAGTGAAGGCAGAGACCTAGGAGGAAACAGACCCTGATCCTCCCAGCCTTTCCCAAGCACCTTAGGCTGAACATTCCCTGCCTAGGAAAAATACCAATTATCCCCATGGAGCCTCTCCATCTCAAGCTATTGTTTTGAATTATCCTAAAGCAGAAACCAAGGAGGTCATTAAGCTCAGAGCCAGGGGAATGGGCTTAGCAACAAGGACTGATGCTAAGAGACAAAACCACCCAGTCTGGACTTTAGTGTTTGGTAATTGTCCACTTTAGTTATCAGTCTATAGAATTGACCAGAAGCAAAGAGATCCCCAACCTCCTAAGTTGGTAAAGGGGTCATCTTGCTGGAGAAACCTCCAGCCTCACCATCAAGGACGTGTGAGTTTTTACCCCATCATGCGCCTAGCCTACCACCAGGAAGCAGGCTGCTACACCCCCAGAAGGGGACTCCTTCCCAGCTCTCTCCTCAGATGTGGCCACGAAGAAAATGGACAAGGTCAATCCTCCCAGAGAGCAGAAACCAGGGGCAACAGAAACGTCGCCCAAGAAACTCACTCCTCTGTCCGAGTGAGGAGTCCCTGCTTCTCCTCTCCAGCAGAATGTGAGATATGCGACAACTCAGGGGTGACCACCAAAGGCGATTTCTCCTCTCCTCCTTTCTAGATGGGAACCGTATTGCAGGTATTCTGTCATCTTACTCTCATCTTGTATTGGGACTGCTGGGGATGGTTAATGTTATCCTTTAACTGTAGATCTTTGAATTATGATGTGCCACATCCAGAACAAGAGGAAGGATCATGACCAAGAGGTACTGCACTTTAAGCTTGATGTAAAACAAGGATGAAACTTTGAATTGTCTCCTTTAGGAAGGGGGTGAGTGCCTTTGGCATAATGCAGATGAGATAGTAACATTATGTTAGAGGGCATTTTCGCAAGTAAATGAGTGGAAAGAATACTGTGTGTGGATGTTGGACAGCTGGTGGGGGCTGGGGAAGTGGGGTGGAGTTGGACTACAGTGAACATCAGTTGTTTTTCATACTTTGTGCATCATTTTCCCATATTCTGGTAAGATCAGTGGCACTCTGATGACAATCTGTGCACAATGAATTTTCAAGCATTTGGATCATTTCCTTTAGGATAGAGTCTCCAAAATGGGAACTGCTAGGTAAGAGTGTATATACAGTTTCATGGCTCTTACTAAATATTTGAAAACTGCTCCCCAAGAGGGTTGGAGCAATTGACATTCCTACCAGTAACACAGGAGACTATTCCTATATATTTCATCCACTTATTCTGAAGTTTAATGCTCCACGAATATATCCTTCAGCTTTGAGGGTAGAGGTGAGTCTCTATCGTGATCCTCTACATAGATTGACCAAGAATCATCCCACAAAGGTTTTTTTGACCCATGTGATAAAACTGCACCCCCAAACAGGATCTTCTCCCAGTTTCCCTCTGATCAATTCTGCTGCCTCCACCAAAGGGATTAATGCCTTCATTTCTCCTCTTAAGACAATGATTTTCTGGCTTAACTCAGAGCATCATTTTACTTCCAGCCCTTTCCTGCCTGGCATTTCATTCAAATCCGAACACTTTGAGATAGCAGTTGAGACATCAAAATCTACTCTACTACAGTGTGAGGCATCTCAGGTTCCCAGGTAAGTAGACTATATGGGTGATCAGCTTAGTCACATCTTACTTGGCACAAATTAGCTCCTAAGTCGGGCTTTTCCGAGCTTTAGAGACATAAACAAAGGCTTTAGACCTGAAACTCTAAATGCTACATGCTTGTGAGTGTCATTAGTCCAAAACTCAGTCTGCAGAGAAGGAGCTGAGATCTCAGAAGGTTAAGGGTCTTGCCCAAGTGCACACAGTTAGCCAAGGACTGAGACTTCTGGACTTGTGTTTCCACTCAGTTCCCCCTGTAGATGATGCTGCTGCCTTGTTCCAGTCCATTTCATTCTAGACTGGCAGGTTATCTCCCTCAGCTCTGGCCCCTGGTCCTATCTTGGCTGAGCTCCAGGGACAATTCCCCTGAATCCAGCTATAGAAACTGGACCTCTGATGGTTCCTAACATGGCAGTTACTCATTGTCTGGTCCTCACATGCAGAAACATCCAGCTTCCCTCTCCTCTAGGCTCCACAACCTGGTGAAGACTGGGGTTACTCTCAAAGCTGGGATAGATCCTTCTCCTGAAGACCCTTTCAGCTCAGCAGCTTGGAAGCACTCCTCTGTCTTGTCACGTTTTCCTGCCTCCAGCTCTCCCCTCAGTGCTTCCATCCTCTGCCTGGAGGATGATGTCAAAGAAACTGAAGGTACAGGGATTACCCCAGACTCAGAGCGATCTTTGAAGAATCTGTGGGGAGGTAGAGGTGAAAGAATGTCTTTTATCAGTCTGTTATTTCCTAGTCTCAATCCAGGAAACTCTCAGATCAGTGGATCTTATATTTCTTTTGGCCACAGGCTACCTTAGGAAACTGATGAAAGCAATGGACACTCTCTCAAATTCACATTAGCACAAAATTATATCTACAATTTCAGGGCCATCAAAGACCATCTGAATCCCATTCATGATTAACAGATAATTGTGGGAGATTTGATCACAGGGGTTACTTCCTGGTCTCAAGCAGAGATATTTTCTAATAATTATGGGGAGAATTTGAACCCTGCAGGTTACTTCTTTGCCTCAAAAAAACATGGGTAATTGTTGTGTCTGGAGTGAGAGGTGGGGGATTTTATTCATGGCAGGATTTTTCCTAGGCTCATTCACACAGATGGCTTCCTAAATAATCGTGGGGACATTATCACAATTGGTGGCTACCTAAAGTCTTACTGCTAATGTATCTCTTGGGCACAGGATGCATTACTCTGCACTGTCAAAAACAGTTTTAGGCTCCAGATTGGGCTATAACATCGGGAACAAAAACCTGCTTATGATGGCTTCTAGTTAGCTTTTAAGATTATAGCTGAGTTAACTCAGTTATTTTTACAAAGAGTAGTAGAGCAAGCTTGACAGATAAAGCCCTATACCGTACAAAGCTCTCACCCCACTTGTTATGGCTATGTCCCTGAAAACCACTGTGGTAAAAGATTTTGAAGTTGACCAACTTAGAACCTTATAGGGAAAGTAGATTCAGGAACCAAAGGTCAAATGTGAATCTATAAAAGCTCTTAGAAACATGTTTTGTCTCTCAACAAAATGAAATGTCAAAGATGGCACATCAAACAAACAAAGCCCAAAGCCAGCAGAAGGAGAGAAATAATAAAAATCAGAGCAGAAATAAATGAAACTGAGACCAAAAAAACAGTAGAAAGGATTAATGAAACAAAGAGTTGGTTCTTTGAGAAGACAAACAAAATCGACAAACCCTTAGCCAGGCTTACTAAGAAAAAAAGAGAAAAGGCTCAAGTAAATAAAATTAGAAATGAAAGAGGAGAAATTACAACGGATACCACGGAAATACAGAGGAGTATAAGAGAATACTATGAGAAATTATATGCCAACAAATTGGACAATCTAGAAGAAATGGATAAATTCTTAGACTTATACAACCTCCCAAAATTGAACCAAGAAGAAATGGAGAATCTGAATAGACCAATAACAAGTAAAGAGATTGAAATAGTAATCAAAAACCTCCCAAAAAATAAAAGTCCAGGACCAGATGGCTTCTCCAGTGAATTTTACCAAACATTCAAAGAAGATTTAATACCCATCCTTCTCAAACTATTCCAAAAAATAGAGGAAGATGGAACACTTCCTAAATCATTCTACGAGGCCAACATCACCCTGATACCAAAACCAGACAAAGACAATACAAAGAAAGAAAATTACAGGCCAATATCGCTGATGAACATTGATGCAAAAATCCTCAACAAAATATTGGCAAACCGAATACAACAATACATTAAAAAGATCATACACCATGATCAAGTGGGATTTATACCAGGGACGCAGGGATGGTTCAACATCCACAAATCAATCAGCGTGATACATCATATCAACAAAACAAAGAATAAAAACCACATGATCATCTCAATAGACACAGAGAAGGCATTTGACAAGATACAACATCCATTTATGATAAAAACTCTCAATAAAATGGGAATAGAAGGAAAGTACCTAAACATAATAAAGGCCATATATGACAAACCCACAGCCAACATCATACTCAACGGGGAAAGACTGAAAGCCATTCCTCTGAGAACAGGAACGAGGCAGGGCTGCCCACTCTCACCACTCCTGTTCAACATAGTACTGGAGGTTTTGACCAGAGCAATTAGGCAAGAAAAAGGAATAAAAGGAATCCAAATAGGTAACGAAGAAGTGAAACTCTCACTATTTGCAGATGACATGATTGTATATATAGAAAACCCTAAAGAATCTGTTGGAAAACTATTAGAAACCATCAACAACTACAGCAAAGTTGCAGGGTACAAAATCAATCTACAAAAATCAGTTGCATTTCTGTATGCTAATAATGAACTAACAGAAAGAGAGCTCAAAAAGATAATACCATTTACAATTGCATCAAAAAGAATAAAATACCTAGGAATAAATCTTACCAAGGAGGTGAAGGACCTATACAATGAGAACTACAAGACATTATTGAAAGAAATCCATGATGACACAAAGAAATGGAAAGATATCCCATGCATGTGGATTGGAAGAATAAACATAGTTAAAATGTCTATATTACCTAAAGCAATCTACAGATTCAATGCAATCCCAATCAGAATCCCAGTGACATTCTTCACAGAAATAGAAAAAAGAATACTAAAATTTATATGGGGCAACAAAAGACCCCGAATAGCTAAAGAAATCCTAAGAAAAAAGAACAAAGCAGGAGGCATCACAATCCCTGACTTCAAAACATACTACAAAGCAATAGTAATCAAAACAGCATGGTACTGGTACAAAAACAGACACACAGATCAATGGAACAGAATTGAAAGCCCAGAAATAAAACCACACATATACGGACAGCTAATTTTCGACAAAGGTGCTAAGAACATGCAATGGAGAAAGGAAAGTCTCTTCAATAAATGGTGTTGGGAAAACTGGACAGCCACATGCAAAAGAATGAAAGTGGACATTGTGCTATCGCCATTCACAAAAATTAACTCAAAATGGATCCAAGACCTGAAGGTGAGACCTGAAACTATAAAACTCATAGAAGAAAATATAGGCAACACACTATTTGACATTGGTTTTAAAGGAATCTTTTCGGATGACATGCCTACCCAGACTAGGGAAACTAAAGAAAAAATAAACAAGTGGGACTTTATCAGATTAAAGAGCTTTTATAAGACAAATGAAACCAGAATCAAGATGAACAGACAACCAACCAGCTGGGAGAGAATATTTGCAAAACATACATCTGAAAAGGGGTTGATCTCCATAATATATAGAGAACTCACACAACTGAACAACAAAAAAACAAACAACCTGATCAAAAAATGGGCAGAGGAAATGAAGAGACACTTCTCCAAGGAAGATATACAGATGGCCAATAGGCACATGAAAAGATGCTCAACATCACTAATCATCAGGGAAATGCAAATCAAAACAACACTAAGGTACCACCTCACGCCCGTTAGAATGGCTGTAATCACCAAGACAAAAAACAAGAAATGTTGGAGAGGATGTGGAGAAACAGGAACCCTCATACACAGCTGGTGGGAATGCAAATTGGTGCAGCCTCTATGGAAAACGGTATGGAGATCCCTCAAAGAATTAAAAATAGAGATGCCCTATGATCCAGCCATCCCACTACTGGGAATCTATCCAACGAACCTGAAATCAACAATCCAAAGAGGTTTATGCACCTGTATGTTCATTGCAGCATTATTCACCATAGCCAAGAAGTGGAAGCAACCTAAGTGTCCCTCGACTGACGATTGGATTAAGAAAATGTGGTATATATATACAATGGAATACTACTCAGCCATAAAAAAAGACAAAATTGTCCCATTTGCAATAACATGGATGGGCCTGGAGCGTATTATGTTAAGTGAAATAAGCCAGAAAGAGAAAGACAAACACTATATGATCCCACTAATATGTGGAATATAAACCAACACATGGACAGAGAAAACTGGACTGTGGTTACCAGGGGCAGTGGGGGTGGGGGGTGGGCACAAGGGGTGAAGGGAGTCATATATATGGTGATGGACAAACAAAAATGTACAACCCAAAATTTGACAATGTTAGAAACCATTAAAACATCAATAAAAAAATATATATATACTAAAAAAAAAAAAAAAAGATGGCACATCAAATAAAAAGAATGTCAAAGTTTTGTATAGGTCATATATTAGAAATAGTCATAAATAGTCCTGTACAATTTCCATATACCATGCCTTAATCATTAAAGCATTTTAAGAAACCCTCTCTTCCTCTGTTTTATTTTTATTAGTGTTATTTATTTTTAAAGTAACACTCTTGTAACAATTTAATTGTATAGAAGCGCTATAAAGTAAAAAGCAAAACGCTCTCTAATCTCACTTCCGACTCAGAGATAATCACTATTAGTGGAAGAGCATTTGGGCTGTTTCTATTTTGGCTTTTT